>NC_036859.1:4028386-4031427 GCF_002910315.2 Salvelinus sp. IW2-2015 | reverse complement strand
TGGCGTCATCARCTGATGTACCCCCGGTGAAATTGGTCATGAGTCTGCCATTTGTGGCAAATGACAGGGTGACAAKTTCAACTCAGAAATGAACCAAACATGAGGTTTACCTGTGTGGCTTGGGTGAATCACCAACAGACACATACCGCCCTCCACTGATAGATGGCTAAACGGCACTATGGTTGAGGATGCCATACTAGCAACCTGGTCCGAAAAATCTGCAATCGGTTTGGAAATGTTCAATGACATTTAGAAAGCGGCTAACTGCCACCCCCTTGTTCCGAAATTTTTCAGACTCCCACTGGGAATGACTCACCAGATGACACTGACTGCTTTAGGGGTGTCTGCGCTATCACTTYGCATTGGAACCAAGGAAGTATCTCACTACCTACTAGTTGTCACAAACCAAAGTATAGAAATAGTCTATAKATAAGCGGCCTTTTTGGCAAGATTGGGTGTTAAACTCGATACCATACACCAAGATCTTTGGTGTTTGGCGCAGCCATCCCAACACGCCTTTTCTTKCGACCCTGTGCGGATGGCATCCGAGCAGACTATTCCTGAAGCTTGCAAAGTGATAACTCAGTGCGCCGTAGTGATACCGGCAAGAACCACAAAGGTTTCTGTAAGACTGAACCTGGCGCCCGGCTACCAGATGGAAAGCACCACTGCGTTCTTCCAACCGTCTCCGCGACTATTCGACTTGGGCCCTCCTAATCATGAGACATCAATGCATCTTGGAACTTCCCAAACGGAAGTTTATGTCTAAATTTCAGAACTCACTAACCCTTAAACTAAGTTGTCACCAAACCAAAGTATAGGGAAAATAGTCTATATAATAAGCGGCCTTTCTGGGCAAGATTGGGTGTTAAACCTCGATACCAGATAACACCAAGCACAAAATTTGGTATGTCTGTGGCGCAGCCCATCCCCAACACGCCTTTCTTGCGACCACTGTGCGGATGGCATCCGAGCAGACTATTCTGAAAGCTTGGCAAAGTCACAGTAGCAATCAGTGCCGCACGTAATAGCGTGAATACCGAGAGCCACGAATACACACAAGGATGTAGTAGTAGTGAGAAGACAGCAATCCCTCGGCCGCCCGCGCGACGTTCTTTGAGCCCCTAGAATGTGAGAACGACTCACTAACCCACACTAGCGTTACTCACTGTCCCTCCACCCCAGTTTACTCACAGCTGACGTAATTCACCGAAGCTATTGGGGTTAGGCTCCACTAAACTATAACCTAACGAATCTCAAAATGGGTAAACTTCCTACTGTTATGAATTGCGATTGAGCGGCAAGTATTCCAACTTAATCCCATATTTTGGTGCAGGAAATCTGAACTCAATCACTGAGACTATATAAGTCACTTGGCAGATCACTCCCCATGGTGTGTTGCGAGTTTGTGATAACTTTACAGAAACAACCTTCTATTAACCGCGAAAAAAATGCCCACACACCCAGGCCACAAATACATCTTGCAGGTCAACACCTGCGCGCTTCAGTCATCACCCATACCACCAAACTCCCAAGAAGATTACCGCCATTGCTTTGGTGAGTCAACCATATAAGTAGAAATCAGCATTATAAATATTCACTAAAACCTTGGAGTGATTCCTGTCGTTCTCCAGTACCATGCAACATCCTAGGAATCCCAGTTCCACAAATAAGTCTCTTTGCATCTTTCTGTTTCCACTCACAATCACCAGCATTTTCATGTCTCAAATTCCCCTTGTTCGTTGTTTCGCTCTCGGTACGACTCGTCTCTCTCTCTCATTCCAAATTCAAATTCAATTCCCTACATTGAATACCATACTAACATTCACAAATACTACAGGATTAATTACCTGGGCCGGAAATACTACTACAGGAATAAATTCTAAGTTCACACGCCAATTCTTCTCTCGCGTCTCTCGTCCGGCCTTATTTCAGTCTTACTCCAAATCTTAGACTCACAAACCGGCGCCGGAACAAGGTCCCAGACCAAAAAATTCAAACGAAAAGTTCCATACACTCCGTTAGAAACATGTCAAACTAAGTTATGAAAATCAATCTTTAGGATGTTTTAACATAAATCTTCAATAATGTTCCAACCGGAGAATTCCTTTGTCTTCAGAAAGAGCAAAGGAACAGAGCTCCGCTCTCACGTGAACGAGCGTCACGAGCTCAAAGCATTCTGCCAGACCTCTGACTCATTCCCCTCTCACTCGGCCCACTTCACACTAGAAGCATCAAACAAGGTTTCTATAGACTGTTGAAATCTAGTGGAAACGCTTAGGAAGTGCAACATGACCATATCCATCTGTATCTTCAATAGGGAAATGAGTTCAAAACGACCAACCTCAGATTCCCACTTCCTGGTTTTCTCAGGTTTTTGCCTGACATATGAGTTCTGTATATCGCACAGACTCATTCAAACATTTTAGAAACTTCAGAGTGTTTTCTATCCAAATTACTAATAATGCATATATTAGCAACTGAACTGAGTAGCAGGCAGTTTACTCTGGGCACACTTTCATCCAAACGTGGAAAATGCTGCCCCTATCCATAACAGTTAATACTTGGGTGACAGGTGAGGTGAGTAGAATGGACCCACTGAAGAACATCAGTGCAAACTGAATCTGGAACAAACAGAGCATTTCTAGGATCGTTCCTCCCTGTGGCAGGCTGGTTCTTCCTGAGCCAGGCGAAATTGCGAATCGATGCAGAGTGAGTGGCAACGAGCATGGGGCACTTTCTGGCTCGACCAGTGTTGACGGCGGTGAACTGGCGGGAGAGGGCTTCATTGCTTGATATTCCTAGAAACCGGGGCCGATAAGTGGAGTATGAAGTTGATTCTCCGAAGAACAATGCCCACCTGGCTTGCTGGGAATTCAGAACGCTTGGGTTCTGGATGTAGGACAGGTTTTTCGTGGTCCGTCCACACGATGAACGGAGAATACGAACCTCCAGCCAGTGACGCCATTCTTCAAGAGCTAGCTTCACTGCCAGGAGTTCCCCGTCCGATGTCAACATCCCATTTTTTCTCGGTAAGTGGT
>NC_036859.1:4024408-4028361 GCF_002910315.2 Salvelinus sp. IW2-2015 | reverse complement strand
ATCTTGCTAACATATCAAATGTAACGAACCCACGTTGAGGAACGCTAACCACTACCTTTCAGATATCTTGACTTCAATCAGATATTAATGCACCGCGTGTCAGATTTCAAAAAAACTTTACGAAAAAGCAACCATGCAATAATCTGAGTACCGGCGCTCCAGACCAACACAACCCAAAAGATATCCGCCATTTTGGAGTCAACATAAGTCAGAAAGAGCTATAAATATCACTAACTTGATCTTCTCAGAATGACACCTAGGAATCCAGTTCACAATAAATGTTTTGATTTTCATAAAGACCATCATTTATGTCAAATTCCTCCTTGTTTTCGCGCGTTCAGTACACAATCTAGACTCACGACGCGCGGACAGGTCCGGCAAAAGTTCAAACGAAAATCATATACACTCCGTAGAAACATGTCAAACTAAGTATAAATCAATCTTTAGGATGTTTTAACATAAATCTTCAATAATGTTCCAACCGGAGAATTCCTTTGTCTTCAGAAAAGCAAATGGAACAGAGCTCGCTCCACGTGAACGAGCGTCACGAGCTCAAAGCATTCTGCCAGACCTCTGACTCATTCCCCTCTCACTCGGCCCACTCACACTAGAAGCATCAAACAAGGTTTCTATAGACTGTTGAAATCTAGTGGAAGCCTTAGGAAGTGCAACATACCCATATCCACTGTATCTTCAATAGGGAATGAGTTCAAAACGACCAACCTCAGATTCCCACTTCCTGGTTTTCTCAGGTTTTTTGCCTGACATATGATGTTCTATACCACAGACATCATTCAAACATTTTAGAAACTTCAGAGTGTTTTTCTATCCAAATATACTAAAATATGCATATATTAGCAACTGAACTGAGTAGCAGGCAGTTTACTCTGGGCACACTTTCCATCCAAACGTGGAAAATGCTGCCCCTATCCATAACAAGTTAATACTTGGGTGACAGGTGAGGTGAGTAGAATGGACCCACTGAAGAACAATCAGTGCAAACTGAATCTGGAACAAACAGAGCATTCTAGGATCGTTATCCTGGTCAGGCTTTCTTCCTGAGCCAGCGAAATCGGGACCATTCTCCCAGAAGACGTGGCAACGATGCAGTGGATGCACGATGGCTTCTGCTCGGACCAGTTGTTGACCGCGGTGAACTGGCGGGAGAGGGCTTCATGCTTGAACTTCCTAGAAACCGGGGCGATAAGTGAGTATTAAGTTGATTCTCCGAAGAACAATGCCCACCTGCTGCTGGGAATTCAGACGCTTGCGTTCTGGATGTAGGACAGGTTTGTGTCCGTCCACACGATGAACGGAAATAGAACCTCCAGCCAGTGACGCCATTCTTCAAGAGCTAGCTTCACTCCAGGAGTTCCCCGTTACCGATGTCACAATTTCGTCGTAGGTGAGTGTCAAGTTTTGACTCTTCTGTGCAAGTTCCCCACTTGAAAAGGACGTCCCCCGACAATGAAGCATTTTAACGGATTCTCAATAAACAGCCATGGAATCAGTTTTTTGTCTTATTACATCTTTGGTTGCGAGAAACAGGTGAAATAACTCAAAAAAGAGATGACAAACATACAATTATTATTTGAGTTGACACCTAATTAAATACACAAAATTCGCAATTCACCTCAGATAAACAGATTTCTCCAATTACTAAAATACAACGTTCCACTTTATTAAGCAAATTTTCCCAAATATAAACCCACCATTTTTAATCAAATGAGCAGAATAGTATATTTTTATCAAACTTTGCATTTTAGCCAAATACATTCAAATATTTTTAGTATAAAAAATACATTATTTTCTAATCAAGTTTAAACAGACAAATCTATCATTTTTTAGCAACAGATTTTTAACTATACATTGTTCACTGAATTAAGAACTTGGTTTTACTAAAGTTTCTACTAATTTAACAGATGTTAACTCTGCATTTTTAACCATTTCACAACAAGTCTTATGTCAACAGTGAGAGCTTACGGGAAAATAATGCACATGGGTGGAGCTTCTGATCAGATGGGGGAACGTTGGGACAGAACAGCACCTACCCTGGTGTCGGAGGCATCCACCACCACGATGAACTGAAGTTCTGGGTCTGGCTGAGTGAGGACTGGAGCGGAAGTGAAGCAGCGCTTGAGTTCCAGAAGCGCTGCCTCTGCTTTAGGGGTCCAGTGGAATGGAGTGGAGGTGGAGGTGAGAGCGGTGAGAGGTGCTGCCAGATGGCTGTAGTTGCGGATGAATCGTCTGTAAAAAATGTTCAAACCCCAGGAAACGCTATAGATGCTTCAGGTTTGAGGGCGCAGGCCACTCTGTGACTGCMCTGACCTTGGCGGGATCCATGCGTAACTGTCCCTGTGCAATAATGTAACCCAGGAAAGACACCGAAGAAGCATGGAACTCACATTTTTCAGCTTCAACAAAAAGCTTATTCTCCAACAGCCGTTGGAGAACTTGGCGAACGTGTTGCTGGTGAGCCTCAGAGTCCTTCGAAAAAATTGGAATGTCATCCACATAGACAAAAACGAAGTGTCCAATCACATCCCTCAGTACATTGTTGACTAGGCTCTGTAAAACAGCAGGGGCGTTAGTGAGACMAAAAGGCATGACCAAATACTCAGTGTCCAAGTGTTGTGTTGGACACCGTTTTCCACTCGTCCCCCTCTCTGATGAGGACCAGATGGTAGGCATTCCGGAGGTCAAGTTTGGTGAACACCGTGGCACCATGGAGGGGGGTAAAATCAGAACTGATGAGTGTCAAGGGATACTTGTTCTTTACGGAAGTCTATGCACGGCCTCAGTGACCCATCCTTTTACTTTACAAAGAAAAGAAAAAACAGCCCCTACTGGAGAGAAGGAAGGCCTGACATGTCCTGCAGCCAGGGAATCCTGGATGTACCCCTCCATGGCCTCCTGCTCAGCTGGTGGGGATCTGCTCTGCCTCCAGCACACCTGTCTCCGCCCACACAATCACACACACACACAGAGAGGAAGAGAGAGAGAGCACTGTGGGAGTGGTGGCAGGTTAGGGAGACACAGGATGAGAAGTAGAGGGCGTGGTAGGAGCATATGTAACAGTTACACCAACTGGTAGGCTAATCACACAATTGTACATGTATTTTTTTATTTCACCTTCATTTAACCAGGTAGGTTAGTTGAGAACAAGTTCTCATTTACAACTGTGACCTGGTCCAGATAAAGCAAAGAAGTTCAACACATACAACAACACAGAGTTACACATGGAATAAACAAACATACAGTCAATAATACAGTAGAAAAGTCTATATACAGTGTGTGAAAATGAGGTAGAATACGGGAGGTAAGGCAATAAATAGGCCATGGTGGCAAAATATTTACAATATAGCAATTAAACACTGGAATGGTAGATGTGCAGAAGATGAATGTAGAGATAGAGAGTAGAGATACTGAGGTGCAAAGGAGCAAGATAAATAAGTACAGTATGGGGATGAGGTAGTTGGATGGGCTATTCACAGATGGGCTATGTACAGGTGCAGTGATCTGTGAGCTGCTCTGGCATCTGGTGCTTAAAGCTAGTGAGGGAGATATTGAGCTAGTGAGGGAGTCTCCAGCTTCAGTGATATTTGCAGTTCGTTCCAGTCATTGGCAGCAGAGAACTGGAAGGAAAAGCAGCCAAAGGAGGAATTGGCTTTGGGGGTGACCAGTGAAATATACCTGCTGGAGCGCGTGGTGGGTACTGCTACGGTGACCAGTGACCTGAGATAAGGCGGGGCTTTACCTAGCAGAGACTTGTAGATGACCTAGAGCCAGTGGGTTTGGCGACGAGTATGAAGCGAGGGTCAGCCAACGAGAGCGTACAGGTCGCAGTGGTGGGTAGTATATGGGGCTTTGGTGACAAAACGGATGGCACTGTGGTAGACTGCATCCAATTTGTTGAGTAGAGTCTTGGAGGCTATTTTGTAAATGACATCGCC
>NC_036859.1:4017759-4023723 GCF_002910315.2 Salvelinus sp. IW2-2015 | reverse complement strand
ACCAGATTGCATAGCGGAGAAGGTACGGTGGGATACGAAATGGTTGTGATCTGTTTGTTAACTTGGCTTTCGAAGACCTTAGAAAGGCAGGGTAGGATAGATATAGGTCTGTAGCAGTTTGGGTCTAGAGTGTCTCCCCCTTTGAAGAGGGGGATGACCGCGGCAGCTTTCCAATCTTTGGGAATCTCAGACGATATGAAAGAGAGGTTGAACAGGCTAGTAATAGGGGTTGCAACAATTGCGGCGGATCATTTTAGATAGACAATCTGGACCCTCTCTATCCCGGCTGATTTGTAGGGGTTCAGATTTTGCAGCTCTTTCAGAACATCAGCTATCTAGATTTGGGTGAAGGAGAAATGGGGGAGGCTTGGGCAAGTTGCTGTGGGGTGTGCAGGGCTGTTGACYGGGGTAGGGGTAGCCAGGTGGAAAGCATGGCCAGCCGTAGAAAAATGCTTATTTAAATTCTCAATTATCGTGGATTTATTGGTGGTGACAGTGTTTCCTAGCCTCAGTGCAGTGGGCAGCTGGGAGGAGGTGCTCTTATTCTCCATGTAATTTACAGTGTCCCATAACTTTTGGGAGTTTGTGCTAAAGGATGCAAATTTCAGTTTGAAAAAGCTAGCGTTTCCCGTCCTAACTCCCTGTGTATATTGGTTCCTAACTTCCCTGAAAAGTTGCATATCGCGGGGGCTATTCGATGCTAATGCAGTATGCCACAGGATTTTTTTGTGCTGGTCAAGGGCAGTCAGGTCTGGAGTGAACCAAAGGTTATATCTGTTCCTGGTTCTATTTTTTTTAATGGGGCATGCTTATTTAAGTTGGTTAGGAAAGCACTTTTAAAGAATAACCAGGCACCCTGACGGAATGAGGTCAATATCCTTCCAGGATACCCGGGCCAGGTCGATTAGAAAGGCCTGCTYGCTGAATTGTTTTAGGGAGCGTTTGACAGTGTTGAGGGGTGGTCGTTTGACCGCAGACCCATTACGGTCGCAGGCAATGAGGCAGTGATCGCTGAGATCCTGGTTGAAGACAGCAAATGTTGGTTAGGAATATCTATGAGGGTGCCCATGTTTACGGATTTGGGGTTGTACCTGGTAGGTTCATTGATAATTTGTGTGAGATTGATGGCATCAAGCTTAGATTGGTAGGATGGTCGGGTCGTTAAGCGTGTCACTGGCAGTTTAGGACTACCTAACAGGCGCACAACAGCTCGAGATAGATGGGGGCATCAATTGCACATATCTGGTGTCCAGGGCACACTGGGGGAAGAGTGGTCTACAGCAAGTGGGAACGGTGAGAGACTTGTTTCTGGAAAGGTGGATTTTTAAAGGTAGAAGCTCAAATTGTTGGGCACAGACCTGGATAGTAAGACAGGAATCTGCAGCTATCTCTTGCAGTAGATTGCAACACCTTCCCCTTTGGCAGTTTATCTTGTCGGAGAATGTTATAGTTAGGGATGGAAATTTCAGGGGTTTTGGTGGTCTTCCTAAGCCAGGATTTAGACATGGCTAGGACATTTGGGTTTGCAGAGTGTGCTGAAGCAGTGAATAAAACAAGCATTAGGTCTGGCTTGCAGTCGGCGTTCCAATTCATTCCCAAAGGTGTTTTCGATGGGGTTGATGTTGGGCTCTGTGCAGGCCAGTCAAGTTCTTCCACACAGATCTCAACAAACAATTTCTGTATGGACCTCACTTTGTGAACGGGGGCCATTGTCATGCTGAAACAGGAAAAGGCCTTCCCCAWACTGTGCCCTAGAATGTCATTGTATGCTATAGCATAGTTGGCGCTCTGCATTYGAGCAGGTAACGTTYTCTTGGCATCGGCCAAACCCAGATTAGTCCGTTGGACTGCTAAATGTTGAAGCATGATTCATCACTACAGAGAATGCGCTTCCACTGCTCCAGAGTCAAATGGCGAAGAGCTTTACACCACTTTAGCCGACGCTTAGCATTGYGCATGGTGATCTTCGGCTTGTGTGTGGCTGCTCGGCCATGGAAACCCATTTCAKAAAGCTCCCGACGAACAGTTCTTGTGCTAACGTTGCTTCCAGAGGCAGTTTGGAATTCAGTAGTGAGTGTTGCAACCGAGGACAGATAACTTTTAAGCGCTACCGGGGTAGCTCTAGCAGGACATAAATTTAACGAACAGATTTGTTGGAAAGGTGGCATCCTATWASGGTGCCACGTTGAAAGTCACTGAGCTCTTCAGTAAGGCCATTTTACTGYCAATGTTTGTCTATGGAGATTGCATGGCGGTGTGCTCAAGTTCATACACCTGTCAGCAACGYGTGTGGCTGAAATAGCCGAATCMACAAATTTGAAGGGGTGTCCACATACCGTTGTATATATAGTTTTTATATATCTGCTGTTTACTTATTTCACTCACCTCTACATCATCATCGCTTTCAAAGTATCAGAATTCATATCACCAATACAGCCTCTTGCACAGTGAAACCTCTTCAGTTGAGTAATGAAGTAATGGGTTAAAAAAAATAAGGAAGGATGATGGTTGACCGGAGTGGATGGGTAGGCGCATAGCATGAACATCTAGCAACCCAAAGGTTGTGTGTTCAAATCTCATAATGGACTACATTTTAGCTAATTAGACATTTTGCAACTACTTACTACTTTTTAACTACTATGCAACTACTTAGCATGTTAGCTAACCGTTCACCCAACCCTTTAACCTAACGCCTAAACCTAAGCTTAACCCTAACCTTAACCCCTTACCTAACGTAGCATGTCATACTAAAGCAGTTGAATGTAATATGGGTCATTCTTGGGCTTGGGTAATATTTCAGTCCCTCTGACTTTTTTAAGTATTGAGTCGCCAATATGAAATGCTAAAAGATTTTATATGTAAACTGAAATGTCCAGTATAATGAATTTAAAGAAATATAGCATTAATTTAAACTTTATTATTAAAAAAATCTTATTTAACTGACATTAAGAAACATGTCATGTCCACCAGTCGTTTCACTTAATTTTTACATGGGAAATTAATTATTAACTTTGCCGTTAATGCAAACGTATATTTGTGTTCTTTTGTTGAAAGTACAGTATTTTTATCAAATAAATGCATGATTATTGATTAAAATCACACAATTTGGCTCTGTCCCTCAGTCTACAATCAATCCCATCACGCCAACAAAACTCCGCCAATAAAAACGATCAGCCCACCTGTAATGAACACGAGGAGAGACAGAGCTGGTTTCAAGCGCAGGGCGCAGCAGGTGTTTATTGCAACGACCACAGGAGAAGGCAGGTAGCTGGGTCCAGGGGTAGGCAGAAGGTCATACACAGAGGGTCCAACAGTACAGGMAGGGAAAAGGCCAGTAATGTCACCTGGGAGATCAGGCAATAGGTACAGTTGAAGTCGGAAGTTTACACACACTTAGGTTGGAGTCGTTAAAACTGKTTTTTCAACCACTTCACAAATTTCTTGTAAACAAACAAGTTTTAGCAAATCGGATATCTACTTTGTGCATGACACAAGTCATTTTTCCAACAATTGTTTTACAGACAGATTATTTCCACTTATAATTCACTGTATCACAATTCCATTGGTCAGAAGTTTACATACACTAAATTGACTGTGCCTTTAAACAGCTTGGAAAAAGTCATGGCTTTAGAAGCTTCTGATAGGCTAATTGACATCATTTGAGTCAATTGGAGGTGTACCTGTGGATGTATTTCAAGGCCTACCTTCAAACTCAGCGCCTCTTTGCTTGACATCGTGGGAAAACCTAAAGAAATCAGCCATGACCTCAGAAAAAAAATTGTAGACCTTGTATCTATATCCACAGTAAAACAAGTACAATATCACATTATCTCTGAAAGGCGCTCAACAAGGAAGAAGCCACTGCTTCCAAAAACCGCCTAAAAAAAGACAGACTACGGTTTGCAACATGCACATGGGAACAAAGATCGTACTTTTTGGAGAAAATGTCCTCTGGTTTGATTGAAACAAGAATAGAACTGTTGGCCATAATGACCATCATTGTTTGGAGAAAAAGGTGGAGGCTTGCAAGCCGAAGAACACCATCCCAACCATGAAGCACGGGGTTGGCAGCGCTTTGCTGCAGGAGGAACTGGTGCACTTAACAAATAGATGGCATCATGAGGAGGAAAATTATTGGATATATGAAGCAACATCTCAAGACATCAGACAGGAAGTTAAAGCTTGGTCGCAAATGGTCTTCAAATGGACAATGACCCAAGCATACTTCCAAAGGTTGGGCAAAATGGCTTAAGGACAAACAAAGCAATGTTTTGGAGTGGCCATCACAAAGCCCTTGACCTCAATCCTATAGAAAATGTGTCGCAGAACTGAAAAAGCATGTGCGAGCAAGGAGGCCTACAAACCTGACTGTTTACACCAGGCTCTGTCAGGAGGAATGGGCCAAAATTCACCCAACTTATTGTGGGAAGCTTGTGGAAGGCTACCTGAAACATTTGACCCAAGTTAAACAATTTAAAGGCAATGCTACCAAATACTAATTGAGTGTACGTAAACGTCTGACCCACTTGGAATGTGATGACAGAAATAAAAGCTGAAATAAATCATTTTCTCTACTATTATTMTGACATTTCACATTCTTAAAAAAGTGATCCTAACTGACCTAAGACGGGGAATATTTGCTAGGATTAATTGTCAGAAATTGTGAAAAACTGAGTTTAAATGTATTTGGCTAAGGTGTATGTAAACTTCCGACTTCAACTGTAGATCATAAAATCCAATAGGCTAAAGTACAGGCAGGGAATAGGCAAAAAGGCACCGTTAGTGAGGCAGGCAAAACAGTGCCTTGAAAGACATGTGTCACAAAACAAACAATACCTCACAGTGATGGGTTGCAAAGAACTGAACTAAATAGTGTGTGATAATGACATACAGGTGTGTGAACAGGTGATTAGAATTCAGGTGATTGGGATCTGGAGAGTGAGCTGCGTTCAGGGGATCTAGGTGTTTGAGGGTGTGAGTTGGAAGCAGACGKTACACCACCCTTRTGTGCCATCATTAACAGGAAGTGACATCATTCATAAATGTTCAACTGCATGGTACAGAAACAGGCAAGTAATCACATTATTTTATATCTGTATTTTGTTGTTTTTTAAAGTCARGTGGGGATTGTCGAGCTGACCAACACAACMYYGTTACATGAAATAAAGATGGAAAACTAGTACTTATCAAAATTATACTTTAACTCATAAAAATATACAATCTATTAATTTCATGCACACCATGTGGTCTCCTGTACTTCACCACATGAGGAGCAGAGGCCATTTTGAGCAAAAAAAACCTCAAACCTGTCACACTCAACCCTGTCACATGTTTCAATGTAACGGGGTAGTACATTTGTGACAGGGTTGAGTTATTTACTTTATTTATGAATATTGCATCTAAACAAATGAATAATTCGTTATATTATACATTGTTTATATTCACTTATGAAACATAATGTAATCTGTTCCATGTGAACAAAAAAATCTATTTTAAGATTTAAGTATGCTAGTGGTAGGAGAGTTGGGCAAGGCTCTTCACTTCAGTTGTTCCTCTAGATCCACAGGCGGCACTTTTTTAGTGATGGGCCTTGCACACAGTATACGTAGAGAGGCAACTTCCTGCTTTTCACAACAGAATTACACAAACGTGGATTCAAAGTTGGTACTTTGGAACTTTTTTGAGTCAAGCCATGGAAAAGTGGCTCCCGATGGTGCGGGAGGAACGCTGAAGAGAACGGTGGACAGGTTGGTGACTAAGGGCYGTGATATCAGTGMTGCACAGGAGCTTTACAAAGCCTTCCGTGAGACAAACACATCGGTGAAGCTGTTCTTTGTGARGAGTGCCGAATGTTGAACGTGCGACGGAGACGATGCCAAGCCCGATAAAAGCGGTGCCCTCCATCATGAGAATACACCAGGTTATCACCCATGCTCCTGGTGAGCTGATGTCTCGTGATGTCAG
>NC_036859.1:4007780-4013834 GCF_002910315.2 Salvelinus sp. IW2-2015 | reverse complement strand
GTATTGAGTCGCCCAATTATGAATGTCTAAAAGATTTTAATCTGTAAACTGACATTGTCCAGTATAAGAATTAAAGAAAATATAGCATTAATTAACCTTTAATTATTAAAAAATCTTATTTAACTGACATTAAGAATTATTGTCATGTCCACCAGCGTTCACTTTAATTTTTACATGAAATTAATTATTAACTTTGCCGTAATGCAACACTGTATATTTGTTTCTTTTGTTGAAGTACAGTATTTTTATCAAAATAAATGCATGATTATTGATGTAAATCAACACAATTTGGCTCTGTCCCTCCAGTCACAATGAATCCCATCACGCCAAACAAAACTCCGCCAATAAAAACGATCAGCCCACCTGTAATGAACACGAGGAGAGGACAGAGCTGGTTTTCAAGCGCAGGGCGCAGCAGGTGTTTATTGCAACGACCACAGTGAGAAGGCAGGTAGCATGGGGTCAGGGTAGGCAGAAGGTCATACACAGAGGGTCCAACAGTACGGGCAGGAAAGGCAGAATGGTCACCTGGGAGATCAGGCAATAGGTACAGTTGAAGTCGGAAGTTTACACACACTTAGGTTGGAGTCGTTTAAAACTGGTTTTTCAACCACTTCACAAATTTCTTGTAAAACAAACAAGTTTTAGCAAATCGGATATCTACTTTGTGCATGACACAAGTCATTTTTCCAACAATTGTTTTACAGACAGATTATTTCACTTATAATTCACTGTATCACAATTCCAATTGGGTCAGAAGTTTACATACACTAAATTGACTGTGCCTTTAAACAGCTTGGAAAAAGTCATGGCTTTAGAAGCCTTCTGATAGGCTAATTGACATCATTTGAGTCAATTGGAGGTGTACCTGTGATGTATTTCAAGGCCTACCTTCAAACTCAGCGCCTCTTTGCTTGGACATCGTGGGAAAACCTAAAGAAATAGCCATGACCTCAGAAAAAAAATTGTAGACTTGTATCTATATCCACAGTAAAACAAGTACAATATCAACATATCCTGAAAGGCCGCTCAACAAGGAAGAAGCCACTGCTCCAAAACCGCCATAAAAAAGACAGACTACGGTTTGCACTGCACATGGGAACAAAGATCGTACTTTTGGAGAAATGTCCTCTGGTTTGATGAAACAAGAATAGAACTGTTTGGCATAATGACCATCATTGTTTGGAGGAAAAAGGTGGAGGCTTGCAAGCCGAAAGAACACCATCCCAACCATGAAGCACGGGTTGGCAGCGCTTTGCTGCAGGAGGGACTGGTGGCACTAACCAAAATAGATGGCATCATGAGGAGGAAAATTATGTGGATATATTGAAGCAAACTATCTTCAAGACATCAGACAGGAAGTTAAAGCTTGGTCGCAAATGGTTCTTCCAAATGGACAATGACCCCAAGCATACTTCCAAAGGTGGTGGCAAAATGGCTTAAGGACAACAAAAGTCAATGTTTTGGAGTGGCCATCAACAAAGCCCTGACCTCAATCCTATAGAAAATGTGTCGGCAGAACTGAAAAAGCATGTGCGAGCAAGGAGGCCTACAAACCTGACTGTTACACCAGCTCTGTCAGGAGAATGGGCCAAAATTCACCAACTTATTGTGGGAAGCTTGTGGAAGGCTACCTGAAACATTTGACCCAAGTTAAACAATTTAAAGGCAATGCTACCAATACTAATTGAGTGTACGTAAACGTCTGACCCACTTGGATGTTGATGACAGAAATAAAAGCTGAAATAAATCATTTTCTCTACTATTATATGACATTTCACATTCTTAAAAAAGTGATCCTCCACTGACCTAAGACGGGGAATATTTGCTAGGATTAATTGTCAGAAATTGTGAAAAAACTGAGTTTAAATGTATTTGGCTAAGGTGTATGTAAACTTCCGACTTCAACTGTAGATCATAAAATCCAATAGGCTAAAGTACAGGCAGGGAATAGGCAGTGATGGAAACACGTTAGTGAGGCAGGCAAACCAGTGCCTTGAAAGACATGTGTCACAAAACAAACAATACCTCACAGTGATGGGTTGCAAAGAACTGAACTAAATAGTGTGTGATTAATGACATACAGGTGTGTGAACAGGTGATTAGAATTCAGGTGGATTGGGATCTGGAGAGTGAGCTGCGGTTCAGGGGATCTAGGTGTTTGAGGGTGTGAGTTGGAAGCAGACGGTACACCACCCTTGTGTGCCATCATTAACAGGAAGTGACATCATTCATAAATGTTCAACTGCATGGTACAGAAACAGGCAAGTAATCACATTATTTTATATCTGTATTTTGTTGTTTTTTAAAGTCAAGTGGGGATTGTCGAGCTGACCAACACAACCCCGTTACATGAAATAAAGATGGAAAACTAGTACTTATCAAAATTATACTTTAAACTCATAAAAATATACAATCTATTAATTTCATGCACACCATGTGGTCTCCTGTACTTCACCACATGAGGAGCAGAGGCCATTTTGAGCAAAAAAAACCTCAAACCTGTCCACACTCAACCCTGTCACATGTTTCAATGTAAACGGGGTAGTACATTTGTGACAGGTTGAGTTATTTACTTTATTTATGAATATTGCATCTAAACAAATGAATAATTCGTTATATTATACATTGTTTATATTCACTTATGAAACAAATGTAATCTGTTCCATGTGAACAAAAAAATCTATTTTAAGAATTTAAGTATGCTAGTGGTAGGAGAGTTGGGCAAGGCTCTTCACTTCAGTTGTTCCTCTAGATCCACAGGGGCACTTTTTTAAGTGATGGGCCTTGCACACAGTATACGTAGAGAGGCAACTTCCTGCTTTTCACAACAGAATTACACAAACGTGGATTAAAGTTGGTACTTTGGAACTTTTTTGAGTCAAGCCATGGAAAAGTGGCTCCCGATGGTGCGGGAGGAACGCTGAAGAGAACGGTGGACAGGTTGGTGACTAAGGGCGTGATATCAGTGCTGCACAGGAGCTTTACAAAGCCTTCCGTGAGACAAACACATCGGTGAAGCTGTTCTTTGTGAAGAGTGCCGAATGTTGAACGTGCGACGGAGACGATGCCAAGCCCGATAAAAGCGGTGCCCTCCATCATGAGAATACACCAGGTTATCACCCATGCTCCTGGTGAGCTGATGTCTCGTGATGTCAGCTGCCTTTGATCAACATAGAAGGACCTAAACTGTACATGCTTTAAACACACAGCACTTCCGTTTCAGGCAGAAGGTGGACAATAATGCCTGAGGTGGGAAAATATGTTTTCTTTAAGGTTTAATATGTAGTTAATGTTGTGGGGTGTTCAGAAAATGCATTTATTTTAGTTTAAAAAATATATATATGTATATATTATTACCGCAGCCCAAGAATGACCCATATCATACTAAACAGGTCAAATGCGGTCAAGACATAGGATACTATACATCCTAGAAATCGTATTATATTGTACAATATGTAATAAAATAAACCTAACTTAAAGTAACATATATATACTATATGAACAAAATATAAACACAATATGTAAAGTGTTGGTCAAATTTTTCATTAGCTGAAACTAAAGATCTCAGAAATGTTCCATATGCACAAAAACATATTTCTCTCATTACATTTTGTGCACAAATTTGTTTACATCCCTGTTAGTGAGTATTTCTCCCTTGCCAAGATAATCCATCCACCTGACAGGTGTGGCATATCAAGAAGCTGACTAAACAGCATGATCATTATACAGGTGCACCTTGTGCTGGGACCAATAAAAACACTTTAAAATGTGCCGTTTTGTCACGCAACACAATGCCACAGATGTCTCAAGTTGAGGGAGTGTGCAATTGGCATGCTGACTGCAGAAATGTCCAACGGGGATGTTGTCGGGGAATTGAATGTTCATTTCTCTACCATAAGCCGCCTCAAACTTCATTTTAGAGAAGTTGGCAGTACAATCCAACCGGCCTCACAACCGCAGACCACGTGTAACCATGCCAGTCCAGGACCTCAACATCCAGTTTCTTCATCTGCAGGATCATCTGATGAGGGGGAGCGGGGGTGCATGGGTGGACCTGGCTTCCAAGTGGGTGGGCCTATCCCCTACCAGGCCCACCCATGGCTGTGACTCTGCCCAGACATGTGTAATCCATAGACTACGGCCTAATGAATGTATTTAAATTGTCTGAATTTCTTCTATGAACTGTGTCTCAGTCAATCTTTGAAAATTGATGTTGCATGTTGCATTTATATTTTTGTGGCACATTTTTTTTTGTAGAATATAATACGGTTTGCTCTGAGACCAGCTTGGCCGAGTGGGTTAGCTGTTCAGCTGTTTCTATCATACACATATTCAGCCTCAGTGGACAATTTCCTCTGCCCCGGGCCTCCTGTGCTCACAACAACACATAGATCAAAACGAATGCAGCTATAGTGGCAGCACACTCACTGTGGATCTAGGTCATGCATTCATGGCTTTTTTCCCCTCCCTGTCAAATAATGTCAACATTAATCCAACCTTGATATTCCCATGTGATTTTTCTTCTGTTTGTTTGTGTGCGTTTGTGTGCGTGCGTGCGTGTTTGTGTGTGTGTGCGGCGTGCGTGTGTGTGGCTTGTGTGTGTGTTTATGTACGTTTTATGTACATTATTGGGCGAGAATAGGTATAATGAGATGAGCGGGGAAAAATAATAAGCCACTGTCTATACTTAGGGTTTGCCTGAAGCTATGCTTACATGATAGAGGGAGGACGACAGAGAAGGGAGAAGGAAGGAAGAGGTGGAGGGAGGGGCTGTATAAGTATGACTCAAACTGATCCCCTATTCCGCATTGTGACTGGCTTCCGAGGCTGTYTGTCAGTGAGCTCAGCGGCTGACGATGCAGGGAGAGCAGATTATGAAGGGGAGCTCACCAGCGGCAGTCTCCTCTCATTGTCTCAATGGCTGCACACGTATTCCTCTTCTCTGCCTTGCTGTCCGCCCTCAGCCAGCCCACCCTGTCCTTAGATCAAGTGCCTGCACTCCTGGAGAGAAGGTAAATACCCTCTGTGTGTGTTGGTGTGTGTGTGTGAGAGATGGTGGAGTGGAGGGGGGTGTACGAATCCAGGGATGCTGGTAGGCTGATCTCTTTTGCTCTCCCTCGCTCTCCCTTCCTTTCTCTATATCTCTGTCTCTCTTGCTATCGCTATGTAAATACACAAGGCATCAGATCTGATACAGATGCTGTAAAAAAGTTGGTGAATCTGTGGCCAGGGACTGTATGGTTATCTGTAATTTAGCGTTAAATCAGACATTTCTCATTGATCACACAGCTGTTGTCTGTACAGGACAGCACTCGCTCTCTTTGTCTGACAGAGAGCAGGTAAATGAGGCCAGGACAATGGAGAGGAGAAGAGAGGAGAGGAGGAACAAAATAGAGGGACGGGATAGAAGAGAGGAGAGGAGAGGAGAGGACCAAAATAGAGGGACGGGATAGAGGAGAGGTTGGGAGAAGAGAGGAGGAACAAAATAGAGGGATTGGATGGAGGGGAGAGGAGGAACGGGATAGAGAAGAGTATGGGAGAAGAGGTGGAACAAAATAGAGGGATGGGATAGAGGAGAGGAGGGGAGAAGAGAGGATGAACAAAATAGAGGGATGGGATAGAGGAGAGGAGAGGAGGAACAAAATAGAGGGATGGAGGAGAGAAGGAACAAAATAGAGGGATGGGATAGAGGAAAGGAGGAACAAAATAGAGGGATGGGATAGAGGAGAGGAGAGGAGGAACAATATAGAGGGATGGGAGAGGAGAGGACAGGAGGAACAACATAGAGGGATGGAGAGGGGAGGAGAGAAAGAGAGAAGAGAGGAGAGAGGAGAGAAAAGAAGAGAATAGAGAACGGTACATAATAACATTACAGTTGTATTCACTATATAACAGTCAATACTGCATTGAGAACGACTTCTGGTTGTTATGAGGATTCTAATGGTTTCTGTTAATATTCAGATTTCAAATGCTTGAAACTGCGCTTTTCTGCTCTCTGAGCTCACTGACGTGTGAATGTGTTTTCCTTTTCTGCTCTCTGAGCTCACTGAC
>NC_036859.1:3999574-4002233 GCF_002910315.2 Salvelinus sp. IW2-2015 | reverse complement strand
GATGAGAGGAAAGAGAGGACAGTGAGAAAGGTAAGCACTAGAACGATGAGAGAGAGAAGGAGAGACAACAGAGAGAAGAGAGAGAGAGAGGAGGAAGAAAAGAAGAGAATAGAGAACGGACATAATAACATTACAGTTTATTCACTATATACAGTCAATACTGCATTGAGAACGACTTCTGGTTGTTATGAGGATTCTAATATGTTTCTGTTAATATTCAGATTTCAAAAGCTCTGAAAACGCTTTCTGCTCTCTGAGCACTGACTGAATGTTTTCCTTTTCTCTCTCTGAGCTCACTGACTGTGAATGTGTTTTTCCTTTTCTGCTCTCTGAGCTCACTGACGTGTGAATGTGTTTTCCTTTCTGCTCTCTGAGCTCACTGACGTGTGAATGTGTGTTTCATTTTCTGCTCTCTGAGCTGCACTGACATGTGAGATGATGTTGTCCTTTTCTGCTCTCTGCAGCCACTGACATGTGAATGTTGTTTTTCCTTTTTACTGCCTCTGAGCTCACTGATTCTTGTGAAATGTGTTTCCTTTTCAGCTCTCTGAGCTTCCACTGACGTGTGAATGTGTTTCCTTTTCTGCTCTCTGAGCGCTCACTGACTATGTGAATGTGTTCCTTTTCTGCCTCTCTGAGCTCACTGACTGAATTTTTTCCTTGTTCTAGCTCTCTGAGCTCACGACGTGTGAATGTGAATGTGTTTTCCTTTTCTGCTCTCTGAGCTCACTGACTTGTGAATGTGTTTTCATTTTCTGCTTGGCTCTTCATGTGCAACTAAAGGATAGCAGAGAGCGATCATACAAAAGGTAGAATGGTAGCTTTTAGAGTTTCAAGAGGAACGATTACCTAGGGAAGGGCAAAATCAAATCAACCCTTTATTTAAATGGTATATGGTATACAGAAGCCATGGATTACAGGCAACATCCGTACTGAGCTRAAGGCTAGAGTTGCCACTTTCAAGGAGCGGGACACTAATCCGGACGCTTATAAGAAATCCCGCTATGCCCTCAGACAAACCATCAAACAGGCAAAGCGTCAATACAGGACTAACATTGAATCCTACTACACCGGCTCTGACGCTCGTCGGACGTGGCAGGGCTTGAAAAATATTACGGACTACAAAGGGAAACACAGCCGCGAGCTGCCCAGTGACATGAGCCTACCACACGAGCTAAATGCATTTTATGCTCGCTTCGAGGCAAGCAACACATGCATGCAGCATGCATGAGCATGCATGAGAGCACCAGCTGTTCCAGACGACTGTGTGATTACGCTCTCCGTAGCCGATGTGAGCAAGACCTTTAAACAGGTCAACATTCACAAAGCCGCGGGGCCAAACAAATTACCAGGATGTGTACTCAAAGCATGCGCTGACCAACTGGCAAATGTCTTCACTGAAAGGTTCAACCTCTCCCTGACCGAATCTGTAATACCAACATGTTTCAAACAGACCACCAATGTCCCTGTGCCRAAGGAGGCAAAGGTAGCCTGCCTAAATGATTAGTGTCCCATAGCACTCACGTTGGTAGCCATGAAGTGCTTTGAAAGGCTGGTCTTGGCTCACATCAACACCATCATGCCGGAAACCCTAGACCCACTCCAATTCGCATWCCGCCCCAACAGATCCACAGATGATGCAATCTCTATTGCACTCCACACTGCCCTTTCMCACCTGGACAAAAGGAACACCTACGTKAGAATGCTGTTCATTRACTACAGCTCAGCGTTCCACACCATAGTGCCCTCAAAGCTCATCACTAAGCTAAGGACCCTGGGACTAAACACCTCCCTCTGCAACTGGATCCTGGACTTCCTGACAGCCGCCCCCAGGTGCGTAAGCGGTAGGGCAACAAAACACTTTCTGTCACGCTGAGGCCTCAACACTGGGGGCCCCACAGAGAGTGCAGCTTAGTCCCCTCCTGCTACTCGCTCTTCACCCACGGAACTGCATGGCCAAGCACAATCTCCAACGCCATAATTAAGTTTGCTGACGACACAACGCCTGCAGCACCGACAACGACTTTTTTGCCGGTAATTTTTTGTCCCCGCAGGCTTTGTTTGAATGTTGAACCTGCATTTTAAAGGTTCTGGCTCACATCGGCTACGAGTGAGCGTAACACACAGTCGTCTGAACAGCTGGTGCTCTCATGCATGCTCATGCCCATGCTTGCGATGCCCAGATGTGCCCTTGCCTCCCGAAGCCGAGCATGAAAAAGCATATTTAGACTACGACTATTGTGGATAGGCGGTCTACGATCACTGCCGCAGCTCGCGGCTGCGGTCGATGTACGACCTCCTTGGTGCAGTAGTTCCCGGGAATATTTTTCCAAGCCCTGCGCCACGTCCCGAACGAGCGTCCAAGATGTTTGCCAGCAAGAAACTAAAGACACATAATGCCAACATTGCTCCCTGCAAGTAGTCCTGTATTGACCGCTTTGCCTGTTTGAATGTCTGTGTTTTGATCTGGCGAACAGACAAGAGGAGCTCAATCTGATGCGGGCAATCTACTATGTTAGTAATAAGGAACGGGTGCCGGATTAGTGTCCTGAACCATAGGACTCCCCCCCTTGAAAGTGGCAACTCTAGCCTTCAAGGTCAGACGGAATGTTGCCTGTAAATCCCATGCTTCCTGTGATTAAACCACATAACTCCAATT
>NC_036859.1:3990447-3998353 GCF_002910315.2 Salvelinus sp. IW2-2015 | reverse complement strand
CAAAACTAGCCATTTGCGCATATATG
This sequence comes from Salvelinus sp. IW2-2015, assembly GCF_002910315.2. Lineage (NCBI taxonomy): Eukaryota > Metazoa > Chordata > Actinopteri > Salmoniformes > Salmonidae > Salvelinus > Salvelinus sp. IW2-2015. The sequence goes on along the minus strand of NC_036859.1, from coordinate 3,998,327 downwards.
CGATTCTGTGCCATTCACTTTACAGTGACTGGTGTTTATCGTATGAGCCGGTCATTTTGAGATCACAGCGAGAGCTGCATGTGGCCACGTGTTCCCATTTGTTCATGTTCTTTGCTAGTTAGTGAGTTATAGATCATTTGTAGTCAGCAACGRGGAAGTGATTGCTTCCTACAAAAGCACAACACGTGTACATTTCTAGACATMTTTTTTGTTGTCTAAAAGGGTGTTGTATTTTGAAACAGTTTTGAAAAAGCTAAGTAGCCAATAGCCAGCAGCATAATTTGTCTGATTCTCTGTAATAATGGCATGGGAATAATAATGCAATTTATTTTGTAAAGTGGTTTCTTGCTTCAAATAAAACTTTCATTCACCTCCTTGTCTGAAGGACAAGTGGATAAACAGGTTAATGTCAAGCCCTGCATGTTTCTTTCCAGAAGTCTCATGGAATGTAGGCTTACATTGAACACCACACATTGGCTTCTACTGTAGGCTGGATCCACGTTAAAATGTTATGAGACACATTTCCTCCATTGTTTTTGATGGTAGGCGACTCTGGTAGCCCTACATTATGATCAAATAGCCACAGAAGCCTACTTGACCACTGTCTGAACCTGTAACTCAAAGCGGATACATCCACAGTGTTCACAGTAGACACGCACTGGAAGTGGCACATTTTCACAACATTCAAGTTTGCGCTCAGCAGACCTCAAATTTGCTCAGAAAACATTTTTGAGGGAACATTGCTGATGGACGGGTTAAGGAAATTGGGAGTGTTTACGGTTTCTGTCAGAATCACTTTAATAGATKAATTTGACACCTTCTGGAAACAGAAGATACTCKACAGGAATGACGGAGTCCATCCAAATCATCTTGGCTCCTGGACWCTGTTCACGCATTTCAAGGCTGCGTTGAGACAATGACTTATCCATGACCCAAGACCAGCTCAGTTAATCCCTAACATTGTGACAATGAGTCGTCATAATGCTGCATCAAATGTACATTATCCCAGGGGCATTGGCAGACACAGTGTAAGTAACTTAATTTATGTCCCCCTAACTGCCCTGAATGCCTCTGTTGATCCTACAGCTAATTGTATGCAGTAAACATGTGCCTATGAAACAGAGTTACAATGTTACCGGATCACTGAGGCGGTGTGCCCTAGTAGCAAGAACACTTTGTGCAGCTCACCCTGCACTATCAGCTCCAATATGAATAGCATGAGTAAGTCTACTTCTGATAAGCTTCCCAGTAAATCATTAAAATCAATCGAGAATCACAGAAAAGTGCAAAAAATAGCCCATATTAACATACCTAAGAAACAAGGTCCATGAAGTCAATAACTTGCTCGTAACAGATGACATTCATATTCTGACTACCTCTGAAACACACTTAGATAATACCTTTGATGATACAGTGGTAGCAATACATGGTTATAACATCTACCGAAAATACAGAAATGCCAACGGGGGCGGTGTTGAGGTCTATATTCAGAACCATATTCCTCTAAAGCTTAGAGACGATCTAATGTTAAATACTGTTGAAGAAATATGGCTACAGGTTCATCTGCCTCACCTTAAAGCCCATTCTGGTGGGAAGCTGCTATAGACCACCAAGTGCTAACAGTCAGTATCTGGATAATATGTGTCAAATGCTTGATAATGTATGTGATATCAACAGAGAGGTATATCTTCTATGTGATTTAAATGTTGACTGGCATTCATCAAGCTGCCCACTCARGAAGTAACTTCAAACTGTAACCAGTGCCTGCAATCTGGTTCAGGTTGTCAGTTAACCAACCAGGGTAATTACAAACAGCACAGGAATGAAATCATCAACATGTATTGATCGCGTCTTTACTAATGCTGCAGAAATGTGCTTTATAGCAGTATCCAGATATATAGACATCCAGACAATATATAGATATCCAGACAATATAGTAGCCATATCTAGGAAAACCAAAGTTCCAAAKGCTGGGCCTAATATAGTGTATAAGAGGTCATACAATACGTTTTGCAGTGATTCTTATGTTGATGATTTAAATAATATTTGCTGGTCTGTGGTGTGTAATGAGGAGCAACCATACGCTGCACTTGACACATTTTATGAAATAGCTTCTTCCAGTTACTAATAATCATGCACCCATTTAAAACAATGACTGTAAAAACTGTTAAACCTCCTTGGATTGATGAGGAACTGAAAAATGGTATGGTTGAGAGGGATGAGACAAAAGGTATAGCAAATACATCTGGCAGCCCAACCGATTGGCAAACGTACTGCAAATTGAGAAATCATGTGACTAAACTAAATAAAAATAAACTAAAATAAAACAAAGATAAATGATAGAAAGAATGATAGTAAAAAGCAAACTCGGCTCCATCATTCATTGAATCTGATGGCTCATTCATCACAAAACCCACTGATATAATATAACTACTTGAATGACGTTTTCATTGGCAAGATTAGCAAATTTAGGCATGACATGCCAGCAAAAAAAAACATCAAGTATATCTGACCAAATTATGAAACACAAGCATTGTACTTTTGAATTCCATAAAGTGAGTGTGGAAGAGGTGATTTTTCGTTGTTGTTGTCTATTAATAAGGACAAGCCACTGGGGTCTGACAATTTATAGAAAGACTGATGTTTACCTTGGTTTCTGTCCCTTTGTGTGGGTGCAACAACACAGAGTTACACATAAACAAACTTACTGTCACGTCCTGACCTTAGTTCCTTYTTTRTGTCTCTATTTTAGTTTGGTCAGGGCGTGAGTTGGGGTGGGCAGTCTATGTTCTTTTTTCTATGTTGTTGTGTTTCTATGTGTTTGGCCTGGTGTGGTTCCCAATCAGAKGCAGCTGTCTATCGTTGTTTCTGATTGGGAGCCATACTTAGGTAGCCTGTTCAAACCAGTGTTTGTGGGTAGTTGTTTTCTGTCTTTCTATTAGTTACCAGACGGAACTGTTTCGGTTGTTCTTTGTTTGTTTATTTTGTATTTTAGTGTTCAGTGCATTTTAATAAAATGACGAACACTTACCACGCTGCACATTGGTCCGATCCTTCCTACTCCTCCTCAGACGAAGAGGAGATTCGTTACACTTACAGTCAATAACACAAAAGAAAAATAGAAAAATATATGTACAGTGTGTGCAAATGTAGAAGAGTAGGTAGGTAGGCAATAAATAGGCCCTAGAGGCGAAATAATTACAATTTAGCATTAATACTGGAGTGATAGATGTGCAGATGATGATGTGCAAGTAGAGATACTGGGGTGCAAAAGAGCAAGAGGGTAAATAATATGGGGATGAGGTAGTTGGGTGTGCTATTTACAGATGGCTGTGTACAGGTACAGTGATTGGTAAGCTGCTCTGACAGCTGATGCTTAAAATTAGAGAGGGAGATATAAGAGATTTTTGCAATTCGTTCCAGTCATTGGCAGCAGAGAACTGGAAGGATAGGCGACCAAAGGAAGTGTTGGCTTTGGGGATGACCAGTGCAATATACCTGCTGGAGCGTGTGCTACGGGTGGGTGTTGCTATAGTGACCAGTGAGCAGAGATAACGCGGGGATTTACCTAGCAAAGACTTATAGATGACCTGGAGCCAGKGKGTTTGGCGASRRATATGTAGYGAGGGCCAGCCAACGAGAGCATACAAGTCGCAGTGGTGGGTAGTATATGGGGCTTTGGTGATAAAACGGATGGCACTGTGATAGACTACATCCAGTTTGCTGAGTAGAGTGTTGGGGGATATTTTGTAAATGACATCGCCAAAGTCAAGGATCGGTAGGATAGTCAGTTTTACGAGGGTATGTTTGGCGGCATGAGTGAAGGAGGCTTTGTTGCAAAATAGGAAGCCGATTCTAGATTTAACTTTGGATTGGAGATGTTTGATATGAGTCTGGAAGGAGAGTTTACAGTCTAACCAGACACCTAGGTATTTGTAGTTGTTCACATATTCTTGGTCAGAACCGTCCAGAGTAGTAATGCTAGTCGGGCGGGAGGGTGCGGGCAGCAATATGTTGAAGAGTATGCACTTAGTTTTACTAGCATTTAAGAGCAGTTGGAGGCCACGGAAGGAGTGTTGTTTTTTTATGTTGTATTGTGTTTTCTGTGTTTTGGTGGTTGGTCCTCAGATCCTGTTATCGGTTGTTTTGATTGGGAGCCTTTAGGTCAGTGTTTCCAGATGTTGTGGGTATTGTTTTCTGTCTTTATCCTTTAGTTCCAGCCGGCCCACCTGTTTTGTTGTTCCTTTGTTTGATTAAATTTGTATTTAGATGTTCCCCGTGCCACTTTTCATGCCGACACTTTCCCACCACGTCGGCCCCCCACTGTGGGGGAGATCCCCTTTCTCCTAACCCTCCTCCCCGTCCGCAGAGGACGCTTCGTTCACACTTAACAGTCATCCCAGCAACTCGACACATATATGTCAGTGGTGTGCCATGTAAGCCACGAGTCAGGTCGGGTTACGGTATCACAATCCAAGAGGGAATACTCCGGCGGCGACTCCTTACACTTTAGCCATTACACATCCCTGGGCTGTCTGCTCCGACATTGCTAGATTGAACTAGTGCCAGTGCAGCTATGGGGTGCCACCACGAGCCAGCGGCATATCATGGGGATGCGGTAGTTGGGCAGTGCTACTGGTCCATAGCTGGCTAGTGCTCCCAGGTAACCAGTGCTTGAGTGGCCGCCTCTCTCGACAAGCTGCTGCATTACCCTTCAGCGGGCGTCTCACGCATTTTGCACTTCGTTCCACTCACATTGCCCCAGACGACCCTGGCAGGATAGGGCCCCCAGGCCGTGTGTGGTTTTGGGGCTGCCCAGTGCTTACACTTTGCTGGAGTGTGTCGGACGTGGGGTGCTTGCTATGTGGCAGTGAGCGCTCACCGACGGGCTTTAACTCTCGCCCCAGCACTTATAGATGCCTGGCAGCCAGTGGGTTTGGCGCAGATCTGTAGTGCGGGCCACGCCACGAGAGCCTCACATGCAGTGGGTCAGTTTGGGCTTGGTGCTCACAAGGATGGCCCGTGGACTCCATCCAGTTGCTGGAGTCAGAGTCTTGGGGGATATTTTAGTATGCCCTCGCATACACGTCCGGAGATCGTAGCAGTACCCGCTTATTTAAACGCGGGTATGTTTGGCGAGGCACTGAGGTGCAAGGAGGCTTGTGTTGCAACCTAGGACATGAGCCGATTTATAGTAATTTACCTGTTGGTATTAGGAGCTGGTTTGAATCTTGAATCCACGTCTGGAGGACGAGTTTACCCGTCTAACCACGCAATCTCAGGTAATTTGTCGTTGTTCACATCTGATCTTGGTACGTCGCCGTAGTTGCTAGTCAGGAGACGGAACGTCGGTGCGGGAGCCGCAATTGCTTTGACACGAGTCATGGCACTTTGTTTCATCACTAACGCCACTTTACGAGCCGTTAGGAAGCACGGGACAGGGTGTTGTATTAGCGTGACCGCTTCGTTGGCGTTATTGTTTACCCAGATGTCCCACAGAGGGCCCAGCTGTTACCGCCATGGTGTGCACACTGGGTGCGTGCACATGGTTGTCGAATTATAATTTTATTTTACCTTTATTTCTCACCAGGTTCTTTTCTCATTGCGCTACATAATCTCATTTTCCCAGACACGAGACTGGTCCCTAGCAGCAGAGACACGTTTTAGCCATCCCTTCCTTACCTTAACACAAACTATCACACCATGCAGTACACTTCATTTATACCACCAATTTGAACTAACAACCCGCTGGCTAAAGGAACAAATTTACACCTTCTATGATAACAGTTAATTACTAACGTACGTATCACTTATAGTGTACTTACACAACACTCCAAAACCGCGATAATCTCCTCAAGAGAAAATTTCGACCAAGACTCGCGAAGCCGAACATCACAGATAATAATTAACCAGAGAAAAGGTAATGTGCAAATGTGTGTGTTGCCCATATTGTCTTTGGGAGTGTGTGAACGATGCGTGAGTACGTAATGTAATGTGTCCCTGTGTCTGTCTCTGAGGTGTGAAGACAAAGGATGGCGTTTAGATATAGTACAAGGGACTGATTCACATGACACCCGCGAAAGATGTCAATGTGATAGGACGCTCTACCTCCATCCAGTGCTGCTGCCTCGCTGATACTGGCAACAAAAAGAAAAAACGCGCTGGGCTTAAGTGTGTCTATCAATCGCATAAATCCATAAAACAAGTCCTTTCATGTGACAAATTGATTGTTAATATAAAATTGTCCTTGAAATTTGAAACAACAGCCAAGCAATTATCTATGCCTGGCCAAGGCTACCTAAACCTGTGTAGCAGCACCAGAGAGATAACCGACCCAGACCTTTCAACTACCCCAGAACAAGTTACTGTTCCGCTCCTAGGACTAGGGTAGGTGACCATGAACCATGTGTGCCTCTCTGGCAGTCCCTTTCGGAATCCCAATCCTATGGCCTGAGCCAGGTGGACAGGTTACTCTCTGATAACAGCAGGTGTACAACACAAAAATGCCCCAGACTGGGAATTAAATGCCCCAGATGGATACCGATCCCAGAGGAAATAATTAAGATAATTATATCAAAGCTAGCTGATCGGGCATTATAAACCGTGTCTGTCTGATACCTGTTGGTAGGTGTTAAGAGGTGATTCTATCAGTGTTGGCCTAATATAATTAACCCAAATGTCAAATCTGTGATATTGTGCTCACAATAGGACAATGGCTTGATTAAGAGTGTATAACGTGGCGGACAGATGTGTAGCGAAAATGCTTGTGCTTTAGAGTGTTACATGTCACATAATAAAAACGCATAAGTATTAACCACGAGTAAATTTAATCCAAATAACTATTCACACAACTACTACAATTTACAAAACACCAAGTGTTAAAGAGGGATAAAGAAAATGAGTATACATATAAGATATAAATGAATAGTGAATGGTCAGAAGGGGACTAATAAGGCAAAGATGCAGTACGATGGTATAAACGAGTACAGTATATACAATGAGAACTGAGAGTAATGTAGGGTAATATAAACATAAAGTGGCCATAGATTAAAAGCTGCACTAGTGATAGGTATACCTGTATTCACAATAAGAAGCAAACAAGCAATGTAGATGATATAGTGAAGTAATCCATATATAACCATATCCAAATAACTAAGTGTATAATGAAGAAATGTGATGGAGTATTGTACACAATTAAGTATTAGTGGCATTGGTTCAAAACCCGTCGTGGCTGGGTGATATACACTTATTAACCAATAAATGTCCCATTCCATTATTCCCATTTATGTAAAGAGTGGCTGAAGTTGAGTTCAGTATAATGGTTAGTGCAGCAGCCACTTTAATGCTAGGGTGGAGCTGGTTCTACAGTCCTCGATGCCTTGAGATAAGAAGGCTGTTTTTTTCAGATTCATCGTCTCTGCTTTGAAGGCACCTGTACTGACATCGCTCTGATGATAAGCGGGGTGAACAGGCAGTGGCTCGGGTGGACTTGTCTGTGCATCTGATGAAATCTTGTATGGCTTCCTGTGACATATCGGGTGGGTAGGTGTTCTGGAGGGCAGAGGTAGTTTTGCTCCCCGGTGATGGTTGTGCTGAGACGCACCAAACCCTCTGGAGCCGCCTACGGTTGGCGGAGCAGTTGCCACGTACCAGGCGGTGAAATACAGCGACAGGATGCTCTCGATTGTGCATCTGTAAGAAGTGTGTGAGTGCTTTTGGTGACAAGCAAATTTCTTCAGCCTCCTGAGGTTGAAGAGGCCGCTGCTGCCTTCTTCACAACGCGTCCGTGTGGGTTGGACCAATTCAGTTTGTCCGTGATGTGTACGCCGGGACACCCACATCCCAGACTGGCTCCACAAACAAAGTAGGCCTAATTCAAA
>NC_036859.1:3984627-3990422 GCF_002910315.2 Salvelinus sp. IW2-2015 | reverse complement strand
TAATATGCGTTTGAAGCCTCTTGTGAGGTATTGTTAACAACAGTGTCAAAGAAGGGCAGACTGTTTATACCATGAATCGTGTGTCTGCATAGAGGTGGATTGTTTTATAATATTTATTTTTTTATGTTACCTTTATGTGTAGACACGGTTTTTTTTCATTGAGATTGAATATCTCTTTTTCCAAGAGAGGACCTGGTCCAATAGCAGCAGGAGGAACAACGTTTCAGACAAATCAACTTACTTACATAAACAAAACTAATAAACAGCACATGTGACGTAGCTCAACAATTTTACTATTAAATTAAAAAGACAAAACATCGTTTGAACTTAAAAGACAGCTGCCTAACAAACATTTAATTACACTCTTGCGATATTGATAAATATACTGTGCGTTCCAAGAAGTGTTTAAACGTCCGCATCCACGAAAACCTCGGAAGTCATGAAAACTGCTCAGACGATCCACCAGCTCCAGCAAGTAGGACCGACAATCATAGAGATATATACAGAGAAAAGAGTTAATTGTGCATGTATAGGTGTGTCTGTCCATTGTCTTTGGAGTAGGGGTAGATCAGAGCCGTGTGTAACATGACGTTAATGTGTCCCTGTCTCTGTTTGCATTCATAGGACGGTGAGCCAAGGATGGTATTCTGATTATATAACAGGGACTTTCAGCACCCCGACCTCCTATTAGTAGCAACAGTGGCTCACTCTGCATGTCCTGGACTGCTGATACCCTCTCGCTAGAATCTGCACAGGAAGCAAAACGGCTGCGCTTAGGTAGTGCTAACACAGTATACAGCAGCCCATGTATATTACCTGAAGTGACTAGTGTAATTGTCTTGAACTGAACAACCAGCGACCCAGACAAGTATAATACCTAATGCCTGTGCCAAGGCTACGCATTAACCTGTGTAGCAGCACCAGAGATAACCGACCCAGACCTTCAACTACCCCAGAACAACTTACTGTTCCTGCTCACTAGGACTAGGGGGTGACACTGAACCATGTGTGCCTCTCTGGCAGTCCCTTTCGGAATCACATACATCCTATTGGCCTTGCGGCCACAGCATAGACTCAGAAGTTCCTCTTCCATGATGAGCAGGCATAGTTGGAGGGTATCCACAAGCTCAATGCAACAACTTGCCCAGTACCTGGCGTAAAATCTCGGAGACTATATGCCCCAGTGAATGGGATGTGATACCGATCCCAGAGGAAATAATTAAGTATATTTTATCAAAGCTAGCTGATCGGGGCATTATCAAACGCGATGTCTGTCTGATACCTGTTAGGTAGGTGTTAAGATGGTGACTTTCTATCAGTGTTGGCCTTATATAATATTAACCCAAAAGTCAAAATCTGTTGTATTGTGTCTCACATAGAAAATGGCTAGATTACAGAGGTATAGAGTGAGCGGAGAGAGTGTAGCGAAAATGCTTGTGCGTTTCTAGAGTGTGTGCGACAATGTCCTACCAGTAATAACAAACGAGTAAGTATTAACTAACATTCTCACAACTCACACTACCTTTATACACAACATCATAGTCGTTCAATAGACAGAGCGTAAAGAATTTTGCTACATCAAGATGGAGGTATAGTGAGTGCGTAGTCGTGTTCACAATTGCTACCAACTTGCATGAGGGCAAGTGACGAGTAGAATGGAAATATAGTATGGAATACAGTTCACAGATAAAAGCAAACCAAGCAAGTTCACTCATAATGTTGACTTTATGCTGAGTTGTCAACTGGGTTAAAGGCAATGTACCCCGTGAGCTATTCCTCTCACAGACATTGTCATTCAATATTGACGCAAAACCACACACGGCATGTGCTTAAAATAAGGGGGAAACCATTACAGTGAATCTGTATAGAGGTTGTTCTTTATCTAGGCCTATATTTAATGGAATTGGGTGCCCTAGTGTGGTTCACCAGCCCGATCAGTTCTCAGAGTGAAGGTGTTCAGACTCATAATGGAACCCGATTCCCACACACACGCCACTCCTGTAGCATAACCCTCGTGGCTTATCAGACTTAGAAGGATCAGGTGTTCGTGAGTGTGTGTGTGTGAGGGGAGAGAGAGGGTGGAGGTAGTGTAGTGGGTAATATTTGATACATTTCCACCCCTACAGTAGTGGGGTTAGTCATAGTCTCAGTAAGCCCGTGATGGTGATTTAGATGGTTAAAGGGATCGGGTTGATATTAACCACAAGGGATCTAATCTACTGATGCCACAGACAACCTGCATGGTCAGCCTACCCAGGGCGATATAAGATGACCAGCCACAACTATAGGCCACTGCTTGATAGGAAATAAAGTAAGCTTTGCTTTGTATCGGGGAGGTTTACCACCAACCCCATCCATTACAAATGTGTAGCCGCCACCTGCACGACAGCCTTTTGGCGCAGAAAGCTCGCCGTACATCGGCTATGATGATCTGGTTATGATCAGAAGGTGAACTGTTGAAAGGATAGTATCGTATATGAACGTAGAACATATGTTGGCCACTGTTAGTATAGTTTGCCTATACAGACAGACGTGTGCTGTTTCGGGAACCTGTTCCGGCAACTCTGAGGAAATGTGCACTGACATGTAGCTGCATCTTTTGAATCTTTTCCTCTTCTCTCTACAGCACAGAAGAGGGCTATGTCACAGAGGTCCCATACCCAGCTGTGAGAATCAGAGCGGGTAAGTAACAAACCGTGTCTCACATTTAACATGACTATGGGCCTGAYGCAATCAAACCTGTTTTAGCCATGTGTATGCAGTATCGTTTTACAAACTACTGCCCACACTTAAAGCTTGAAGAATCAATGTAAAATGTCAATTTAGGGAGTATATTTCTAAGCAAATATATTTGAGCCAAATAGTATCTGACTGTTTTATTTGTGTGTGTCAGGTGGTCTTGATGGAATGAGCTTGGAGACTCAAGGTTACGTGACCACTAAAGAAACCCCACTCAGAAGATTACTGAAGGTAGATCTCTCTCTCCCTCTCCTTCTTCTTGCTCACTTTCTATATAGCTCTCTCTCTCTCTCTCTCTCTCTCTCTCTCTCTCTCTCTCTGATCCTGTGCATCTTAGTATCATATCTCCCCCAAGAGGACACTGTTCAGATTCTCTAGTCTACAGTTTTTTTTTACAGTAGTCCTATGGTGAATCCCAAACCAGCCTCTCGCTCGCAGGGCCCTCCATTTTCACGTGTTGCTGACGAAACTCAGGGGGTGGCTTCCAGAGAGTGGCGAGGGGATCAATAAACCCATCAACTTCCGGACACACTCGTGACTTGAATGATAGATAGATTTATTTGAAAATGTAAAACAATCCAACCACACATGTGGATAATGAATTCATCGAATTCATCAGTATTTCATCTGTTACATGTATCAAGTCTTGAAATCAGACATAAAATAATACATGTGGCAGATWTATGCATCCCTCTCCATTCTTTTGTATCAAAATGCGCAAACACCAAACATATCACAGTGTCGGGATAGCATTTTGCTCTGAGGCTTGCAGCCTTGCTGGCTTGGCCAAAGTGGTTATCAGAGAGTCTAATTAGTGACTAAACTCTAGATCATTTTAACTTCCTCAGCTTTGGGACATTTGTGTATACGGCGGAGGCTAATATATTTACACACATTATATGTGTCCATTACAATCTATGCAACAATCAGAATGCATGATTTGTCACTTGAAAACGTGAATAAAACAGTAAATATATTATGCTCCGTACATATACTGTATACAGTGTGCTMCAGTRGAAACAWCAACACGATATACAGAAACTATAATGATAATGTAATAAGGCACTTACTTTGATGGGAACACACACATGTCCAAAGTTTTTGTTACTAAGGAAAACAACAATGAAGGCAATGCGGGCGCCAGCTGGAAAATGTGCCAGGGGRAAAAGTTRGWGCAGGTTCTGTTCTGACTGGAGATGCACAAATGTCTGCATACTTGATCTGGGGAAATACAGGGAAATGCTTGGGCTCTCTTTGTCCAACTTAGTAAAGCCTCAAATGGAAATTGGAAGCAACAGTGAAATTGACTACTTCTACAGTGCATTCAGAAAGTACACAGACCCCTTCCATTTTTCCACATTGTTACATTACAGCCTTATACAAAATAAAATACTCAGAAATCTACACAAAATACCCCATAATGACAAAGCGAAAACAGGTTTGTATAAATGTTTGCAAAAAACTGAAATATCTTATTTACATAAGTATTCAGACCCTTTGCTATGAGACTCGAAATTGAGCTCAGGTGGATCCTGTTTCAATTGATCATCCTTGAGATATTTCTACAACTTGATTGGAGTCCACCTGTGGTAAATTCAATTGATTGGACATGATTTGGAAAGGCACACAACTGTCTATATAAGGTCCCACATTTGACAGTGCATGTCAGAGCAAAAACCAAGCCATGAGGTAGAAGGAATTGTCCATAGAGCTGCAAGACAGGATTATGTCGAGGTACAGATCTGGGGAGGGGTACCAAAAAAGTTATTCAGCATTGAAGGTCCCCAATGATACAGTGGCTTCCATCATTCTTAAATGGAAGAAGTTTGGAACCACCAAGACTCGCCCGGTCAAACTGAGCAATCAGGGGAGAAAGGCCTTGGTCAGGGAAGTGACAAAGAACCCAATGGTCACTGACATCGGAGTTCCTCTGTTCAGATGGGAGAACCTTCCAGAAGGACAACCATCTCTGCAGCACTCCACCAATCAGGCCTTTATGGCTTGGAGTTGGCCAAAAGGCACATAAAGGACTCTCAGACTAGGAGAAACAAGATTCTCTTGTCTGATGACACTAATATTGAACTATTTTGCCTGAATGCCAAGCATCACGTCTGTAGGACACCAGGCACCATCTCTACAGTGAAGCATGGTCGTGGCAGCATCATGCTGTGGTGATTTATTTCAGCGCCAGGGACTGGGAGACTAGTCAGGATCGAGGGAAAGATGAATGGAGATATACAGAGAGATCCTTGATGAAAACCTGCTCCAGAGCACTCCGGACCTCAGACATTTTTGTTTTAAATGTTTTTATTTCACCTTTATTTAACCAGGTAGACCAGTTGAGAACAAGTTCTCATTTACAACTGCGACCTGGCAGACTGGGGTGACGGTTCACCTTCCAACAGGACAACGACGCTAAACACACAGTCAAGACAATGCAAGAGTGGCTTTGRGACAAGTCTCTGAATGTCCTTGAGTGAAATTATTTGAAATTGACAAGTTGAARCATAGCCRAGATTTAATTAGCAGGCAGCGTGCCTTGRTTTGAGGACAGCGCAGGTTAATTTTTCAATTGCATAACRATCACATTTTGGAACAGTGAGTGAATTTGTACATCACTCGCATAAATAAACTCATGCTAGTGCGACCGTTAGAGATATTTGGAACTCATGGGTGAAACAGTTAAATGCACTGAAGTCGGAGGTCGAACATTTCCGAGTTGTCTCGAACTACGTTCTAATTGGAGTTCAACTCACGCAATATTGACTTYAACCCTTTAAATACACATCAAATAGCAAACCCACAAGTGGCCACTAGGTTTCGTAATAACAAAATAAAGGCAAATTCCAAACCTGTAAAAGCCTTAAGACCCGGATCAGTGAGCACCGCARCAATATTCGTACAGGTGTTACAAAAAAACCCRGTTGCTGTTTATTTCTACAAGCTGGACATCCTACTAGTTCTCTGAGATACACTGGAATAGAAACACGCAGGGGAGGGGACATTGAGAGGAAAGTTCTTCAAAGGGAATATTTCTGGATCCACAAGCTCAACAT
>NC_036859.1:3969859-3983996 GCF_002910315.2 Salvelinus sp. IW2-2015 | reverse complement strand
TTGCCTTTCCAACTGGATGCTCTAAACAGTCTTTAGAAATTGATTAGGAGGTTTTCTCCTTGAGAAACACTCAGAAGCTAGTCAGCAGTGTTTCAGAATGAGGCTCGAGGGAAGTGTACTCTTTGTTTAGGAAGGCGCGTACCTGAAAGCTAGCTACTTTGTTTTCCTCCGGTATTGAAACACAGTACAATACCCGTCTTAATTGTATACGATTTATTGCGCTTCAAAAAATACCTAAAGTTGTATTATCAAAGTAGTTTGAAATGTTTTGGACCAAAACTTACAGGTAACTTTTGTAGTCATGTTGCGCGAGTTGGAACCTGTGTTTTTCTGGATCAAACGCTCCAAATAAATGGACATTTTGGATATATCAACGGAATTAATCGAACAAAAGGACCATTTGTGATGTTTATGGGACATATTGGAGTGCCAACAGAAGAAGCTTGTCAAAGGTAAGGCATGAATGATATCTTTATTTCTGCGTTTTGTGTCGCGCCTGGAGGGTTGAAATAGGATTGTGTTTACTGGGGTGCTATCCTCAGATAAAAGCATTGTTTGCTTTCGCCGAAAGCCTTTTTGAAATCTGACACGTTGGCTGGATTCACAACAAGTGTAGCTTTAATTTGGTGTCTTGCATGTGTGATTTCATGAAAGTTTCATTTTATAGTAATTTATTTGAATTTGGCGCTCTGCATTTTCACTGGATTTTGGCCAGGTGGGTCGCTAGCGTCCCACATATCCCAGAGAGGTTTAAGGCCAATCTAAAATTGGCAGTTTTGTCACACAACACAATGGCACAGATGTTTCAAGTTTTGAGGGAGCATGCACTTGGCGGGCTCACTGCAGGAATGTTCACTAGAGCTGTTGCCATGGAATTKAATGTTAATAGACTCTACCATAAGCCGCCTCCATTGTCATTTTAGAGAATTTGGCATTACGTCCAACCGGCTTCACAACCGCAGACCACTTGTAACCACRTCAGCGCAGGACCTCCACATCCTGCTTCTTCACCTGCGGTATCGTGTGAGACYAACCACCCGGACAGCTGATGAAACCRAGGAGTATTTCTGTCTGTAATAAAGCCCTTTTGTGGGGAAAAACTTATTCTGATTGGCTGGGCCTTGCTCACCAGTGTGTGGGCCTATGCCCTCCCAGGCACACTCATAGCTGCCCAGTCATTTGAAATCTGTAGATTAGGGCCTAATTTATTTATTTCAATTGACTGATGAACTGAACTGTAACTCAGTAAAATCATTGAAATTGTTGCGTTTATATTTTTGTTCAGTATAGGCTAATTAAATCGACCAAAATAAGTTAAATTCTTTTAACAATTACTACCTGGATAACAGGATACACAGACAGCCCAATTCTGATATTTTGCCCGATTTAAAGACCAATTAGTGAAAAAAATATCAGAATTAGGCTTCCTCTGTAGGCACAGCCAAAGTGTGTGACATTGCCAATCAATTATATAATTGGTCAATATCCCTTCCATCCTTCCTCTCTGCAGCTGCATGGCTGGCACCACCTCAACCAGCATGGCCATGGCAAGGGCAAGAGAAAGCTGCTCCAGTCCCCCGTCCACGGGCCCTACTCTCCCCTGAGCGTGGCCTACAACGGCAAGACCTGCATCCTTTTCAAGGCCAAGCGCCTGGCCATCCGCTACCAGAACCACACATTCGTAGACCTGACGGAGAAGACCTTTGGACCCAACGCCCCTGTGGACACCAAGGGTTCCATCTGCACCAAGGAGAAGGCTACGTAAGTACTGTAAATCATGTACTTGAGTTGTGTACGATGTGCAACTGAGCCTCAAATTTGCATTGACAAAGGCATGATAATGTGGGGCCAAACCCCACAGCATAATCTAACATAAATACTTCAAATGGCTTGTAACCAGCAGGTTCTTACCGTTCTGCAAGTCCTCAGCTCAAGCAGACAGACACACTGATTTGTAGTCCACATTAGATTTTTCTAACTTTCAACAATGTGTCTTAGTTCTTGAGCGTCAAATATTTTAATAAAAGGCATTGGGTATACTAAATCAATACACAATTACGAATATACGTTTAGAACTCTAATTACCTTGTTTTCTGGAATTTTACGTTATAATCTTGAAGTCTAGTCAGGTGATTTTGGGCGCAGTCCTCTGCCCAGGTGTTGCTGATACATGCCAGATCTTACAACGCCTGGCTAGGTATTTTATGTATCAGCTTACCACGTCATATGTTATAGCAATCTGGTGCCCGATTGCACAGTCTATGGCATGGCATGCAACCATTGGTTGATGCATGCAACATCTGAGCAGGGGAACACGACCTACGTGACATGATACGGAAGTATGATGTAGGAATGCGTCACTTTCATTGGATGTTGTATGTAGTTATCAAAGAACTTGAATTACATTTTTAAAAATTACATTCAATTCATGGAGAAGAATATTGTTACAATGAGATGAGCACTGCATATCTCACAAAGGATCTGCCCACTAAAGGCCCGGTCCTTTTCAATCAACATACTCTGTGTTTGTACACAGGCTCTCGCTACAGTTTGGAGATGTGGAGGATCTCAGGGGACTTGTTCTCAGGCTGCAGATGTCCAACATTTTCTACGAGTCAGCAGGGCAGAACTGGTTCACCTTAGACAGCGTCCACATCCACTACAATTGGACCCATGAAGCTACGTTCAACGCCAGTGAGGTGTACGCCCCCGCCACCTCCTCCTACCACTGCCAGCATGTCAGCAGTCAGCACAAATATGACACCCTTCTGGTGCCCAGCTCACACACCGGCACCTCAGCTAACTGGCACATCACTTTCACTGACTTCCAGGTATGGGGCATGGGCCGTTTCTATTGACTGATTGACAGATTTATTTAGCTATCTATTTGTTTTACTTCAGCTTGTAATATTTCCTCTTTCCTCTCCTCTCCGCAGATCCAGGCGTTCAACGTCATGTCTGACAAGTTTGCGTCTGCCAGCGACTGTGCCAACTTCCTGACCCCGGCCATCCTGATGGGCCTGGTGACCTCTCTGATCCTGCTGTTGGTCCTGGCCTACGCTCTGCACATGGTGGTCCACCTCAAACACATTGACCGCTACGAGGAACACAAAGCTATGGTGTACTTCCCACGCAGGCTGAGCAAAGCTCTAGAGTGCAGAGACTCACAGCCGTGCGAGTTACCTGACAAGAACTGCCTGTGAGAGATGGAGGAAGAAAGAGATAGAAGATGAAGAGGGGGGATGCTGCCAAATGCAAGAGTGAGAAAGTATCACCCACACGGTTGTCCACGCTTCCAAATGTTTGTTTACTAGTGMCAACTATTTTGACCTGTTGGCTTTTGTCATTTCTCCATATGTAAGATCAACACATTTGACATGTTATCACTTCTAAGCTATCATATTTTTTGGAGCATTAAAACAGTTTTTTACCATACTTCATTTTTTTTTTTTTTATTGACCTGAACACACATTAATATCCTACGTAAAGGTTATTGGATGTTAAACCCTCTTGACGGTTGGGGTTAGAGGTCAGGAAGAGACCAGGGGCCCAGGATGGCCACAGTGTCCCCAGGCTTTCACTTGCGCACCTGATTCAACAGTTAACGACTGCAGCTAACCCTGCCATTGTCCAAGCCTGCTAAGCGGCCTTCACTATTTGGCATAACTAGACATTGGTGTGTTGAGTCCCCACTCTCCATCGCTAGCCTTGACACATTGCCAAATTCACTATCTCATCTTCAATACCAGCACGAGGAATCTTTTTAAGTTGAATTAGATGGTTTAGCACAGTATTTCTAAAGTGGTGTGTGTGAGGATCCACTGGTAGATCACTGACAAATCTTACTGGGTTAAGATAGTACTTGAGCTGGAAACTTKTTTGGAATAACTTGAGGGTATCTCAAGAATTCTAAAGGGCTTTGGTGGGTCATGGAACAAAACCGTTTGGGAACCACTGGTCTGGCACCTGGCTTGTGTGAACTGAATTGGTCACTGTGGACCACTGAACCTCTGGGGCGTAGACTTTTGGGACTTACTGTGAAACGGCCTTGAACGGACCAGCAGCCAGTCTGACGGGTTCGCCTTGCAGGCACTAATAGCTAACTTTCGACACTAAAGACAAGACATTGAAATACGCTGCACAAGACTGCCCTTCTGAAGTGAAGCTAAAAGATGTGCCGTTACACATGGTGAAGGACAGACTGTGACAATGTGAAGAGGAGAAGTACAGTTTCAATGTATAAAACAAACAAAAAAAAACACTCAAATGTACAGATGTATCTCTCAGCTGTATATTTTTTTTTACAGTTTAATCAATACATCCTATTATGTACAGGAAGGCTATTCTACTCCTCATAATCACAAAGATATACAGTTCTGGTCTGTATATGATCATAGCTGTTTACTATTTTCAGATAGAGCACACTTGCTTATGTACCAGTTAAACATTGCGCTATGAGGATGAATGAAAGTGTCAATACATATGACTTGTTTTCTACAGTATTACCATATTACACTGTCTGTCTTATATTTGTCTGGGCCCGTCATGACGCTCTAGAAATACAGTCCAGTTTAAAGGTAGACTCAGCAATACAGCAGTACTCACACAACTATTTCATGTTTCTAAATTATTTCTTTATTCAGACAAAGGGTACTGCTATGGGATCCCCCATGGCTCCTAACTATGCTAATTTGTATGTGGGTTACATGGAGAAAAAGTCTATTTTCAACCCTCTCAAAAATGTTTTCTTGCCTAACATTATTTGGAAACGGTATATTGATGATATTTTTGTTCTATGGAGGGGTGATGCAAAACAGCTCCAGGCGTTCCMTGCTTTTCTTAACTCCTGTTCTGAACRTTTGAGAATTACTATGCAATCTGATACACGTCAAATCAGTTTTCTTGATCTTCTGATCTTGTGTGAAAATAATGTTCTATACACTGATCTTTACAGGAAACCTAGTGATCGTAACAGTTTGTTGAGGGCTGACAGTTGTCACCCACTTCCCTTGAAAAATAGTTTGCCCTAAAGCCAATTCTGTCGAATCAAAAGAATTTGCAAAAAACAATCAGATTTCGACAGAAATATGGCTGAGACGCAAAGAAAGTTCAAGGAGAGGGGGTACAAAAATGATCAGACTAATATTGCCATTGAGAAAATTCAAAACAAACCGAGACATGACCTTTTTCATGGGCAGTCTCGCAAAAAGACGAATTCTTGCATTCTAACTACCCGCCATTCAAAGCGCTGTGCTCAATGCAATGACACGTATAAATGCAGATCCTTCAAACACCCACAAACAGGGAAATCGATCCCAATCGAAGATGTTATTTCGTGCTCCACTAAGGCAGTTATTTATCTTATAACTTGTCCTTGTGGTAAAAATTATGTGGGTAAAACAAAGCGCAAATTAAAAGTACGTATCTCAGAGAATCGTAGCACCATTAGGTGCAAAAACTTGACTTACCCAGTTGCGGCCCACTTTTTGGAGGCAGGCCACTCGATTTCGTCTCTGCCTTTTTTGGCATCGAACATGTCACCCTCCCTAGGAGAGGGGGTGACCTTGGTAATTTATTGTTAAAACGAGAGGCTGCCTGGATCTTTAACTTAAAGACCCTTGCTCCCTTCGGTCTCAACGTAGACTTTGATCTGAAGCCATTCTTGTGATTATTGTGACTTTGCCATTGTAATTGTTTGTAAGCTTGTGTAGTCTAAAATGAATCTATGATCCTATGCTATCCATTTGTTTTTTGTATGCTGCTCTTTGTATGCCATTTTAATATTTGAGAATTAACCAATGATATTAGGCCACTCTTGGCCATGATTACAGACACCTGTGTGTCTTTTGACACTATATAAACGAGTCATCCCGCAGTGTTTGTGATTATACCCTGATGAAGACAGCTTGGCTGTCGAAACGTTGGTAATTACATTTTTGCATCTGAGCTCCTAGAGTGTGCGGCTCTCCTTTATTTTTAAGTTTTCTACTCCGCTAGCCAGCACCTCGCCTAAATAGGTGTGCGTTTCTTTTTCTTCTAGACTCAGCAATACAACATAATCATCTACAGCAGGGCAGCTTCCTGCTTCACAGGCAACAACGTAAGCCTACAAGAAAGTGTRTGCCCTCAGGACTGGAGGGAAGCAAAATTAATTATGCTTCCCAAGATCAGCAAAGCACCCTTTACTGGATCAAACAAWTGACCAATCAGCCTGTTACCAACCCATAAAAAAAACTTTTGTAAAAAACAGTGTTTGACCAGACACAATGCTCGTTCACAGTAATAAATTAATTAACAGATTTTCGGCACACTTATAGGAAAGGTTAAATCGGTGTGTGTGGATCTTACACAAATGACTGATGATTGGATGAGAGAAATGTACAATAAAAATATTGTGGGAGTTTTGTTAGACTTCAGTCCAGATTTTGACATTATCATGCTGGAAAAACGTATGTGTTATGGCTTTACATTCACTGCTATATTGTAGAKCAAGAGTTGCCTGTCTAACAGAACACAGAGGGTGTTCTTTAATGGAAGCCTCTCCACCATAATCTAGGTAGAGTCAGGCATTCCCCAGTGCAGCTGTCTACGCCCCTTACTTTTTTCAATCTTTACTAATGACCTGCCACTGGCTCTGAGTRAAGCCTGTTTGTCAATTTATGCTGATGACTCAACACTATACACGTCAGCTACCACAGCAAGTGAAATCACTGCAACATTTAACAAAGAACTGCATTCCGATTCAGAATCGGTGGCAAGAAATAAGTTAGTCCTAAATATTTTTTAAACAAATCATTCATCAAACCTCAACTAAATCTTGTAATGAATAATGTGGAAATTGAGCAAGTTGAGGAGACTAATCTGCTTGGAGTAACCCTGGACTGTACTGTCATGGTCAAAACACATTGACGCAATAGTAGCTAAGATGGGGAGAGGTCGGTCCATAATAAAGTGCTACTCTGCCATCAACAAAACAGGTCCTACAGGCCCTAGTTTTGTCGCACCTGGACTACTAACCAGTCGTGTGGTCAGGTGCCACAAAGAGGGACGTAGGAAAATTACAATTGGCCCAGAGCAGGGCACGGCTGGCCCATTAATGTACACAGAGAGCTAATATTAATAATTGGAATGTCAATCTCTTCTCGCTCAAAGTAGAGGAGAGATTTACTTCATCACTACTTGTATTTGTGAGAGGTATTGACATGTTGAATGCGGACACCCATGCATACCCCACAAGACATGCCACCAGAGGTCCCTTCACAATCCCCAAGTCAAGAACAGGCTACGGGAGGCACACAGTACTACATAGAGCCATGACTACATAGATTTCTATTCCACATCAAGTAACTCATGCAAGCAGATCAATTAGATAAAAAAAAAAAAACAGATACAAATACACATTATTGAACAGCGGGGACTGTGAAGAGACACACACACATGGACACAGACACAGGCATACACACACTTGATAACATACAGTACATT
Organism: Salvelinus sp. IW2-2015; assembly: GCF_002910315.2. NCBI lineage: Eukaryota > Metazoa > Chordata > Actinopteri > Salmoniformes > Salmonidae > Salvelinus > Salvelinus sp. IW2-2015. The sequence continues at coordinate 3,976,511 of NC_036859.1, read as the reverse complement.
CTGAAAATGTTGAGCCTCATTCACTTTTTCCAAACTTTGTTAYGTTACAGCCTTATTATAGATCCGATTAAATTGTTTTTTTCCCTCGTCAATCTACACACAATACCCCATAAAAAAATGAAATATCACATTTACATAAGTATTCAGACCTTTACTCAGTACTTTGTTGAAATACCTTTGGCAGCGATTACAGCYTTGAGTMTTCTTGGGTATGATGCTAAGAGCTTGGCAAACCTGTATCTGGAAAGTTTCTCACATTCTTCTCTGCAGATTCTCTCAAGCTCTGTCAGGTTGGATGGGGAGTGACGCTGCACAGCTATGTTCAGGTCTCTCCAGAGAAGTTCGATCGGGTTCAAGTCCAGGCTCTGGCTGGGCCACACAACAACATTCAGAGACTTGTCCCGAAGCCAATCCTGTGTTGTCTTGGCTGTGTGCTTAGGATCATTGTCCTGTTGGAAGGTGAACCTTCACCCCAGTCTGAGGTCCTGAGCACTCTGGAGCCATTTTTTTTATCAAGGATCTCTCTGTACTTGGCTCYGTTCATCTTTCCCTCGATCCTGACTAGTCTCCCAGTCCCACATCCACACAGCATGATGCTGCCATGCTTCACCGTAGGGATGGTGCCAGGATTCCTCCAGACACGACGCTTGTCATTCAGGCCAAAGAGTTCAATCTTTGTTTCATCAGACCAGAGAATCTTGTTTCTCATGGTCTGAGAGTCCTTTAGGTGCCTTTTGGCAAACTCCATGCGGGCTGTCATGTGCCTTTAACTGCGGAGTGGCTTCCATCTGGCCACTCTAACATAAAGGCCTGATTGGTGGAGTGCTTCAGAGATGGTTGTCCTTCTGGAAGGTTCTCCCATCTCCACAGAGGAACTCTAGAGCTCTGTCAGAGTGACCATCGGATTCTTGGTCACCTCCCTGACCAAGGCCCTTCTCCCCCGATTGCTCAGTTTGCCCAGGCGGCCAGCTCCAGGAAGAGTCTTGGTGGTTCCAAACTTCTTCCATTTAAGAATGATGGAGGCCACTGTGTTCTTGGGGACCTTGAATGTTTTGGTACTCTTCCCCAGATCTGTGCCTCGACATAATCCTGTCCTTGAGCTCTTCGGACAATTCCTTCGACATCATGGCTTGGTTTTTGCTCTTACATGCACTGTCAACTGTGGGAACCTTATATAGACAGCTGTGAGCCTTTCCATATCATGTCCAATCAGTTGATTTTACCAGAGGTGGACTCCAAGTTGTAGAAACATCTCAAGGATGATCAATGGAAACAGGATGCACCTGAGTTCAATTTCAAGTCTCATAGCAATAAAGTATGTAAATAAAATATTTCTGTTTTTTAATTTTAATACATTTGAAAAAAATTCTAAAAACCCGTTTTTGCTTTGTCATTCTGGGGTATTGTGTGTAGATTGATCAGGAAATGTTTTTATTTAATCAATTTTAGAATAAGGCTGTAACATAAAATATGGATACAGTCAAGGGGCCTGAATACTTTCCAAATGAACTGTATGCACTATTCACACATGTACACATGGATTTTATGTTGTAGATATGCGGTCGTAAAGTATTGGCCTGAGGGCACACACTAATTTGGAACCAGAATGTATTGTGAAGTCTGTTGTGAAATGTATTGCAATGTTTTGCAATACATTTCACCTGCCTAAATGTTGCTGGACCCCAGGAAGAGTAGCTGCTGCCTTGGCCCTAACCCTAACCACAACCCCCACCCCAAACCTAACCCTAACCTCACCCCAACCCTTACCCTCCACCGAAATAACGGACGAAACCCACACTTCACGAGGAACCCGCAACTCAACTTATCTTCACACCCAATAGTTCCTCTACAACCAGCTTGGTGGAAGCGGACACTGGCAGCTGGCGGACCGAGCATAGTATGGGCTGGATTACTTGAGCTGCAACAACAGGAACAACACAAGACCCTACTCCAAACCCCTGGGCTGGTTGTGCTCGGACCCCTGGTGCTCCTACCCGGCAAGAGGAATGCCCCTCCCCCTCGGTCTCCGCACAGCTGGACGGTGCCGGATCGACCTTATCACAATATACCCTATCTTGGCCAGATGCCTGGGTGTTGCCTCGGTTTGTGCCTGGAACAAGACCTCCACTAAACCCACTTCCGGTCGGCTCCCCCCTCTTCCCATACCCAATCGCCCCTGGTCACACATAGCTCTGGACTTCGTCACTGGCCTTCCCCCATCTAACRGTAACTCYGTCATCSTCACCATTATTGACAGGTTTTMCMAARTGGCTCACTTCATTCTCCTCTCCAAGCTCCCGYCCTCCAGGGAGACTGYGKACCTGYTAGTATYCCATGTGTTTTGTCTGCWTGGYATCCCCTCTGACRTTGTTTCCGACAGAGGACCCCAGTTTACCTCCCAGGTATGGAGATCCTTCTGTTCAGCTCTTRGTATTAATGTCAGTCTTCCTTCTGGATATCACCYCCAGACCAACGGCCAGACCGAACAACCCAACCAAGAGATGGAGATTGCCCTACGCTGCGTGACTTCTGATAACACTTCCTCCTGGAGCACTCAGCTACCCTGGGTTGAATATGCCCACAACACCCTCACCAAACCCCAGGTATGTCACCAACCCCAAGAGGTTGAGGTTTCTGTTCCCTCTGTCCAGGACCATCTACGTCATTGTCACCGTGCCTGGAGGAAGGCCCGGGCTGCCCTTCTTCGTGCCTCCGACAGGACCCAGTCCCAAGCCAACCGTCGCTGAGCCTCAACTCCAGTCTACACCCCGGGTCAAAAGGTATGGCTCTCATCAAAGGACCTGCCATTGAAGGTGGCATTGAAGAAACGTTCCCCCCGATTCATTGGTCCCTTTGAAATTGACCATGTCATCAACCCCTTGGCAGTGAGCCTGAAACTCCCAGCCTCTGTCAGGATCCATTCTACCTTCCATGTATCACTGATTAAACCTATCTGCTCCAGTCCCGTGTCTCCTCCTGCACCAGCTCCTCCACCCCCTCGGCTCATCGATGACCATCCTGCCTATACAGTCCGGCTTCTGGTCATGCGCCGTCGGGGTCATGGCTGGCAGTACCTGGTGGCCTGGGAGGGATACGGGCATGAGGAGTGGGTGCCCCACCGTCACATTCTGGACCCCTCCCTCTTACGGGATGTCTTTACCTCACACCCAGATAAGCCTGGTCGGGCAGCAGGTGGTCCCTGTAGAGGGGGGAGGATACTGTCACATCTTCTCCTGCAACGCCCTCTACTGCTCATCCTGTKTCTCCTTGACCTGCCGCCACTCACACAGTACCCTCTCCCTCTCCCTCTCTGTGTGTGACTGTGTGGGCGGAGATAGGTGTGCTGGATTCAGAGCAGATCCCCACCAGCTGCTAACTGTTCCATAATCAAGACCTCTACAAATACTCAGCCCTGCCACTTCCACGCTGCCAGATCGTAATCTCTGCTCAGTCAGCCTACGTTTCTAGCTGTTTGTTACTATTCAGATCCTGTTTTCCTTGCCTGACGCTGTTTTCCTCTCCGCTACAGTTCTGCCCGCTCTGACTCTGGTCCCTGTCTCCTGTCCCACGTCTCGTCATCCTGCTGCTCTGTCCTGGATTCCCCACTCCACTACTCCCTTGGATTCCCCTCCGGACCTGCTTACCCTGTCTCAAGCCCTCTCGCTCCAGCCTCAGCCTCCGCACCTGGTTTCCAGCAACCCGCCCGAGCTTCCCCTGGCTTGCACTCCATCTTCCCCTGTGTTTCAATAAATACCTTGGTTATTTCAACCCAGTCTCCTCGTCTGAGTCTGCTCTTGGGTTCCCCTGGTTATAACCTTTTTCGCCAAAACAGATCTTCCAAAGGTGGGGGAGTGGCAATCTTTACCAAGGATCCCCTTCAGTGCTCGGTTGTCTCCACCAAGTCTGTCCCCAAACAATTTGATTTGCTGGATTTAAGAATTCAACTTTCAAATAGCTCTTTGTTGCTGGGTGCTATCGTCCTCCATTAGCACCAGCCTGTACCTATTGTGAATTTTTCAGTATATATGTGGCAATTATTTATTTCAGAAGGAGCCAGCAAAACTAGTTATGTGCTTTGGGTCATTTGACACCATTAGACATGCACAGCTGGTAATTCTTGTAACTGTTATGGCCAACTATGGTTACACCTCTTGGATGTTTTTTGAAATCTGATACAGCGGTTGCATTACGGAGAAGTGGATCTAAAATTCCATGTATAAAACTTGTATCTTTGATCAACGTTTATTATGAGTATTTCTGGAAATTGATGTGGCTCTCTGCAAAATCACCGGATGTTTTTGGAACTACTGAACATAACNTACCTCACACCCAGATAAGCCTGGTCGGGCAGCAGGTGGCCTCCGTAGAGGGGGAAGGATACTGTCACATCTTCTCCTGCAACGCCCTCTACTGCTCATCCTGTGTCTCCTTGACCTGCCGCCACTCACACAGTACCCTCTCCCTCTCCCTCTCTGTGTGTGACTGTGTGGGCGGAGATAGGTGTGCTGGATTCAGAGCAGATCCCCACCAGCTGCTAACTGTTCCATAATCAAGACCTCTACAAATACTCAGCCCTGCCACTTCCACGCTGCCAGATCGTAATCTCTGCTCAGTCAGCCTACGTTTCTAGCTGTTTGTTACTATTCAGATCCTGTTATCCTGCTGTGCCTGTTTTCCTTGCCTGACGCTGTTTTCCTCTCCGCTACAGTTCTGCCCGCTCTGACTCTGGTCCCTGTCTCCTGTCCCACATCTCGTCATCCTGCTGCTCTGTCCTGGATTCCCCACTCCACTACTCCCTTGGATTCCCCTCCGGACCTGCTTACCCTGTCTCAACCCCTCTCGCTCCAGCCTCAGCCTCCGCACCTGGTTTCCTGCAACCCACCCGAGCTTCCCCTGGCCTGCACTCCATCTTCCCCTGTGTTTCAATAAATACCTTGGTTATTTTATCCCAGTCTCCTCGTCTGAGTCTGCTCTTGGGTTCCCCTGGTTATAACCTTTTTCGCAAGAAAGATCTTCCAAAGGTGGGGGAGTGGCAATCTTTACCAAGGATCACCTTCAGTGCTCGGTTGTCTCTACCAAGTCTGTCCCCAAACAATTTGATTTGCTGGATTTAAAAATGTAACTTTCAAATAGCTCTTTGTTGCTGGGTGCTATCGTGCTCCATTAGCACCAGCCTGTACCTATTGTGAAGCCAGCAAAACTAGTTATGTGCTTTGGGTCATTTGACACCATTAGACATGCACGGCTGGTTATTCTTGTAACTGTTATGGCCAACTATGGTTACACCTCTTGGGTTTTTTCCCAGAACAGGGGTGTCCCTTTCAGAGGAGTTAGCAGGATGACATGTATTGGTTATTTCTGTAGAGTGCCAAGGTCTGTTGCTATGGTCCTACATGCATGAAACTATTTATGCGACTCTACAGGCTGCATGTCTAATATGAAGGCAATATGATAACAGTGGCTAAATGCCAGAGGAGATGAGCCATTAAGAGGAGTTACTATGAGTAAGACGTAAGGAGGACAAATGTATAAGAAGTCTGTGCCAAGACTGGAAGGCAGTTGTCGTCATGATCCAGCTCGGCTTTTATTATGAAGTAATAAAAAGTCTATTTGAACTCACATGCTCCGGTATTTGTGAAATATGATAAAAGGGACCAGAGACGGTGAAAATCTGCAGCTGTCAATGGGCTTCATGGACGGACTGCACAAACCACAAGCGGCCACTTCTTATGGCTGCGGGGCAGTATTGAGTAGCTTTTATGTAAAGGTGCCCAGAGGTGCCCAGAGTAAACTGCCTGCTCCTCAGTCCCAGTTGCTAATATATGCATATTATTAGTATATTTGGATAGAAAACACTCTGAAGTTTCTAAAACTGTTTGAATGATGTCTCGTTGAGTATAACAGAACTCATATGGCAGGCAAAAACCTGAGAAAAAATCCAACCCAGAGGTGGGAAATCTTAGGTTGGTCGATTTTCAACTCAGCCCCTATTGAAGATACAGTGGGATATTGGTCATGTTGCACTTCCTAAGGCTTCCACTAGATGTCAACCGCCTTTAGAAACTTGTTTGAGGCTTCTACTGTAAAGGGCTGAATGAGAGGGGATTGAGTCAGAGTCTGGCAGAGTGACCAGGAGCTGGTCATGCGCTTTCACATGATAGAGAGGTAGCTCCCGTTCCATTTGCTTTTTCTGAAGACAAAGGAATTCTTCTTGGAACATTATTGAAGATTTATGTTAAGAACATCCTAAAGATTGATTCTATACATCGTTTGACACGTTTGAACGGCACCTCCGTACCTTCAGGCTCTGATCAGGCCCTACACCCAAACAAGGGCACTGCGTTCATCCACCTCTGGCCTGCTCGCCTCTCTACCTCTGAGGAAGTACAGTTCCCGCTCAGCCCAGTCAAAACTGTTCGCTGCTCTGGCACCCCAATGGTGGAACAAAACTCCCTCACGACGCCAGGTCAGCGGAGTCAATCACCACCTTCCGGAGACACCTGAAACCCCACCTCTTTAAGGAATACCTAGGATAGGATAAAGTAATCCTTCTAAACTCCCCCCCCCCTTAAAAGAGTTAGATGCACTATTGTAAAGTGGTTGTTCCACTGGATATCATAAGGTGAATGCACCAATTTGTAAGTCGCTCTTA
>NC_036859.1:3960820-3968387 GCF_002910315.2 Salvelinus sp. IW2-2015 | reverse complement strand
CTTGGCCAGAGCCTGGGTGTTGACCGTTCGGTTGTGCCAATGCGAACAAGACCTCACTAAACCCACTTTCCGGTCGGCTTCCCCCCACTTCCCATACCAATCCGCCCGTACACACATAGCTCTGGGACTTCAGTCACTGCCTTCCCCAATCTAACAGTAACTCTGTCATCCTCACCATTATACATTTTACCAAATGGCCGCTCACTTCATCTCCTTCTCCAAGCTCCCGTCCGCCAGGAGACTGACGTACCTGCTAGCATCCCATGTGGTTTGATCTGCTGATCCCTCTGACGTTGTTTTCCGTACAGAGGGACCCCAGTTTACCCCCAGGTATGGCAGGAATCCTTCTGTTCAGCTCTTAGTCATTATGTCAGTCTTCCTTCTGGATATCACCCCCAGACACACGGCCAGACCGAACAACCCAACCAAGAGATGGAGATTGCCCTACGTGCGTGACTTGATAACACTTCCTCCTGGAGCACTCAGCTACCCTGGGTTGAATATGCCCACAACACCCTCACCAAACCCCAGGTATGTCACCAACCCCAAGAGGTTGAGGTTTCTGTTCCCTCTGTCCAGGACCATCTACGTCATTGTCACCGTGCCTGGAGGAAGGCCCGGGCTGCCCTTCTTCGTGCCTCCGACAGGACCCAGTCCCAAGCAACCGTCGCTGAGCCTCAACTCCAGTCTACACCCCGGGTCAAAAGGTATGGCTCTCATTCAAAGGACCTGCCATTGAAGGTGGCATTGAAGAAACGTTCCCCCCGATTCATTGGTCCCTTTGAAATTGACCATGTCATCAACCCCTTGGCAGTGAGCCTGAAACTCCCAGCCTCTGTCAGGATCCATTCTACCTTCCATGTATCACTGATTAAACCTATCTGCTCCAGTCCCGTGTCTCCTCCTGCACCAGCTCCTCCACCCCCTCGGCTCATCGATGACCATCCTGCCTATACAGTCCGGCTTCTGGTCATGCGCCGTCAGGTCATGGCTGGCAGTTCCTGGTGCCTGGGAGGATACGGGCATGAGGAGTGGGTGCCCCACCGTCACATTCTGGACCCCTCCCTCTTACGGGATGTCTTTACCTCACACCCAGATAAGCCTGGTCGGCAGCAGGTGGTCCCTGTAGAGGGGGAGGATACTGTCACATCTTCTCCTGCAACGCCCTCTACTGCTCATCCTGTTTCTCCTTGACCTGCCGCCACTCACACAGTACTCTCTCCCTCTCCCTCTCTGTGTGACTGTGTGGCGGAGATAGGTGTGCTGGATTCAGAGCAGATCCCCACCAGCTGCTAACTGTTCCATAATCAAGACCTCTACAAATACTCAGCCCTGCCACTTCCACGCTGCCAGATCGTAATCTCTGCTCAGTCAGCCTACGTTTTCTAGCTGTTTGTTACTATTCAGATCCTGTTATCTCTGCTGTGCCTGTTTTCCTTGCCTGACGCTGTTTTCCTCTCCGCTACAGTTCTGCCCGCTCTGACTCTGGTCCCTGTCTCCTGTCCCACATCTCGTCATCCTGCTGCTCTGTCCTGGATTCCCCACTCCACTACTCCCTTGGATTCCCCTCCGGACCTGCTTACCCTGTCTCAACCCCTCTCGCTCCAGCCTCAGCCTCCGCACCTGGTTTCCTGCAACCCACCCGAGCTTCCCCTGGCCTGCACCCATCTTCCCCTGTGTTTCAATAAATACCTTGGTTATTTTATCCCAGTCTCCTCGTCTGAGTCTGCTCTTGGGTTCCCCTGGTTATAACCTTTTTCCCAAGAAAGATCTTCCAAAAGTGGGGAGTGGCAATCTTTACCAAGGATCACCTCAGTGCTCGGTTGTCTCTACCAAGTCTGTCCCCAAACAATTTGATTTGCTGGATTTAAAAATGTAACTTTCAAATAGCTCTTTGTTGCGGGTGCTATCGTGCTCCATTAGCACCAGCCTGTACCTATTGTGAAGCCAGCAAAACTAGTTATGTGCTTTGGGCATTGACACCATTAGACATGCACGGCTGGTTATTCTTGTAACTGTTATGGCCAACTATGGTTACACCTCTTGGGTTTTTCCCAGAACAGGGGTGTCCCTTTCAGAGGAGTTAGCAGGATGACATGTATTGGTTATTTCTGTAGAGTGCCAAGGTCTGTTGCTATGGTCCTACATGCATGAAACTATTTATGCGACTCTACAGGCTGCATGTCTAATATGAAGGCAATATGATAACAGGGGCTAAATGCCAGAGGAGATGAGCCATTAAGAGGAGTTACTATGAGTAAGACGTAAGGAGGACAAATGTATAAGAAGTCTGTGCCAAGACTGGAAGGCAGTTGTCGTCATGATCCAGCTCGGCTTTTATATGAAGTAAAAAAAGTCTATTTGAACTCACATGCTCCGGTATTTGTGAAATATGATAAAAGGGACCAGAGACGGTGAAAATCTGCAGCTGTCAATGGGCTTCATGACGGACTGCACAAACCACAAGCGGCCACTTCTTATGGCTGCGGCAGTATTGAGTAGCTTTTATGTAAAGGTGCCCAGAGGTGCCCAGAGTAAACTGCCTGCTCCCTCAGTCCCAGTTGCTAATATATGCATATTATTAGTATATTTGGATAGAAAACACTCTGAAGTTTCTAAAACTGTTTGAATGATGTCTGTGAGTATAACAGAACTCATATGGCAGGCAAAAACCTGAGAAAAATCCAACCCAGAGGTGGGAATCTGAGGTTGGTCGATTTTCAACTCAGCCCCTATTGAAGATACAGTGGGATATTGGTCATGTTGCACTTCCTAAGGCTTCCACTAGATGCAACCGCCTTTAGAAACTTGTTTGAGGCTTCTACTGTAAAGGGGGCTGAATGAGAGGGATTGAGTCAGAGGTCTGGCAGAGTACCAGGAGCTGGTCATGCGCTTTCACATGAGAGGTAGCTCCCGTTCCATTTGCTTTTTCTGAAGACAAAGGAATTCTCTGGTTGGAACATTATTGAAGATTTATTTTAAGAACATCCTAAAGATTGATTCTATACATCGTTTGACACGTTTGAACGGCACCTCCGTACCTTCAGGCTCTGATCAGGCCCACACACCAAACAAGGGCACTGCGTTCATCCACCTCTGGCCTGCTCGCCTCTCTACCTCTGAGGAAGTACAGTTCCCGCTCAGCCCAGTCAAAACTGTTCGCTGCTCTGGCACCCCAATGGTGGAACAAACTCCCTCACGACGCCAGGTCAGCGGAGTCAATCACCACCTTCCGGAGACACCTGAAACCCCACCTCTTTAAGGAATACCTAGGATAGGATAAAGTAATCCTTCTAACTCCCCCCCCCTTAAAAGATTAGATGCACTATTGTAAAGTGGTTGTTCCACGGATATCATAAGGTGAATGCACCAATTTGTAAGTCGCTCTGATAAGAGCGTCTGCTAAATGACTTAAATGTAAATGTAAATGTAATGTTTCTACGGACTATAACGGAACTTTTTGACATTTCGTCTCAACTAGTGAACGCGCTTCGTGATTTTTGATTTGTTACCAAACGCACGCGCTAACAAAAGTAGCTATTTGGACATAAATGATGGACATTATCGAACAAATCAAACATTTATTGTGGAACTGGGACTCCTGGGAGTGCATTCTGATGAAGATCATCAAAGGTAAGTGCATATTTATAATGTTATTTCTGACTTCTGTTGACTGCACAATATGGCGGATATCTTTTTGTCTTGAGTGGGCTCTGAGCGCCGACCTCAGATTATTGCATGGTTTGCTTTTTCCGTAAAGCTTTTTTGAAATCTGACACAGCGGTTACATTAAGGAGAAGTGGATCTAAAATTCCATGTATAACACTTGTATCTTTGATCAACGCTTATTATGAGTATTTCTGGAAATTGATGTGGCTCTCTGAAAAATCACCGGATGTTTTTGGAACTACTGAACATAACGCTCCAATGTATACTGAGATTTTTTCATATAAATATGAACTTTACCGAACAAAACATACATGTATTGTGTAACATGAAGTCCTATGATTGTCATCTGATGAAGATCATCAAAGGTTAGTGATTAATTTTATCTCTATTTCTGCTTTTTGTGACTCCTGTCTTTGGCTGGAAAAATGGCTGTGTTTATCTGTGATTTGGCGGTGACCTAACATAATCGTTTGTGGTGCTTTCGCTATAAAGTCTTTTTGAAATCGGACACTGTGGTGGGATTAACAACAAGATTACCTTTAAAATTGTATACAATACTTGTATGTTTGCTTTATCTTGGCCAGGTCACAGTTGTAAATGAGAACTTGTTCTCAACTGGCCGACCTGGTTAGATAAAGGTGAAATAAATCAAATAAAAACTAGCTAACATTAGGCTATTACTAGCAATGTAAATAGATTTCTGATTCTAATAATACTACACAGATCATGCACATAACGTTAGCTAGCGAGCCAGCAAGTTAATGTTCACTAGCTAACAGTACGCTTTAACTTGCAATGAAAATTACTTTTTGACAAAATTAGAAACTTCGAATTTCTTAAAATGTAGCTAGACTCTAACCCGTATACTGTAGATGGATGTACGCTTCATGGCAGACTGGAACCATTTAACTCTGTTTTGTTTGGCCAACGTTGTGTCAAGTCACTCCGCTTCACACTGACCGTGGCGTGTGCAGGAAGTAGCTCATCATAACATTTTCCAACTGATCTGTCGATAGTGCCTGCTTAATTCAGGGAATCAATGTTGATAAAAGTAGCAAAACGTTTGTTGTTCTTGATGGCTAATGTTATATCTTTCAAAAACGCTGTGGTAGAAAGGACTATCAACACATACTGAGCAGCTCATGTTACAGACAGAAGGCGCTACATGGCAGACCAATCCAAACTCATCTCCCGGCATGTCCAGCCCATCCATTACCTCAGCAAATCATGGCTAGCGGGAAGGTTCTGGTCTTCTTTCGTGGTCTTCTGTGATCACCCTCACAGCTATCCTCCAATCACAACGATTATACAAATATTGGAACTTATTTTCTCCACAGAAAATGTTGATACCAGTTGCTAAGCAACCGTTTTTTGATAGTCCAGATACAACCTGTCCATCAAAAGAGAGATATCCTGTTCCTCCTTGACCTGCCGCCACTCACACAGTACTCTCCCTCTCCCTCTCTGTGTGACTGTGTGGGCGGAGATAGGTGTGCTGGATTCAGAGCAGATCCCCACCAGCTGCTAACTGTTCCATAATCAAGACCTCTACAAATCTCAGCCCTGCCACTTCCACGCTGCAGATCGTAATCTCTGCTCAGTCAGCCTACGTTTCTAGCTGTTGTTACTATTCAGATCCTGTTTCTGCCTGTGGCCTGACGCTTGTTTTCCTTCCGCTACAGTTCTGCCCGCTCTGACTCTGGTCCCTGTCTCCTGTCCCACTCTCGTCTCCTGCTGCTCTGTCCTGGATTCCCCACTCCACTACTCCCTTGGATTCCCCTCCGGACCTGCTTACCCTGTCTCAACCCCTCTCGCTCCAGCCTCAGCCTCCGCACCTGGTTTCCGCAACCCACCCGAGCTTCCCCTGGCTGCACTCCATCTTCCCCTGTGTTTCAATAAATACCTTGGTTATTACCCAGTCTCCTCGTCTGAGTCTGCTCTTGGTTCCCCTGGTTATAACCTTTTTCGCAAAAAGATCTTCCAAAGGGTGGGGGAGTGGCAATCTTTACCAGGATCCCCTTCAGTGCTCGGTTGTCTCAACCAAGTCTGTCCCCAAACAATTTGATTTGCTGGATTTAAAAATGTAACTTTCAAATAGCTCTTTGTTGCTGGGTGCTATCGGTCTCCATTAGCACCAGCCTGTACTATTGTGATAGTCTCAGACAGACAGAAAACTAGTTATGTGCTTTGGGTCATTTGACACCATTAGACATGCACAGGCTGGTTATTCTTGTAACTGTTATGGCCAACTATGGTTACCCTTTGGTGTTTTTTGAAAATCTGACATACAGGGCGTTTGCATGTACGGAAGAAGTGACTTAAAATTCATTGATCAAACTTGTATCTATTTGATCACGTTTAATTCAGAGTATTTTCTGGAAATTGATGTAGGCATTCTCTTGCAATCACCGGATGGTTTTTGAACTTCTGAACATCAATCGCACGCCAATGTTATATGAGAATCTTTTTATTAAAATATGAACTTTACCGAACTAAAGAACATACATTGTATTGTGTAACATGAAGTCCTATGAGTGTCATCTGATGAAGATCATCAAAGGTTAGTGATTGATTTTCCTTATTTCTGCTTTTTGTGACTCCTGTCTTTGGCTGGAAAAATGGCTGTGTTTTTTCCTGTGATTGGCAGTGGACCCTAACATAATCGTTTGTGGTCCTTGTCGCTGTAAGCCTTTTTCAAATCGGGACCACTGTGGTGGGAATTACAACAAGATTACCTTTAAATGTATAAGATACTTTGTATGTTGATGGGAATTTTAATTATGATGATTTCTGTTGTTTGAATTTGGTGGCGCCCTGCACATTTCATGGCTGTTTGTATAATCGACCTTTACTGTTTAACGGGATTGCAGCCATAAGAAGTGTTAAGCATCTCCAAATCCAAAACGTAAATCTAGAATCGGCTTTCTATTTCGCAACAAAGCCATCCTTCACTCATGCTGCCAAACATACCCTCATAAAACTGGACTTTCCTACCGATGTCATTTAAAAAATAGCCGCCAACACTCTACTCAGCAAAACTAGATGTAGTCTATCACAGTTGCCATCCGTTTTGTCACCACCACTGCGACCTATATGCTCTCGTTGGCTGGCCTCACTACATATTACGTTCGCCAAACCCACTGGCTCCATGGCCTATGTATGCCTTACTTTCCCTAACTCTTCTACATTTGCCACACACTGTACATAGATTTTTCTATTGCGTTATTGATGTACGTTTGTTTATGTTGTAACTCTGTGCTGTTTTTTGTGTAACTGCTTTGCTTTATCTTGTCCAGGTCGCAGTTGTAAATGAGAACTTGTTCTCAACTGCTGCCGACCTGGTTAAATAAAGGTGAAATAATCAAATAAAAGCTAGCTAACATTTGGCTATAACTAGCAATGAAATAGATTTCTGATTCTAATAATACTACACAGATCATGCACATAACTGTTAGCTAGCGAGCCAGCAAGTAAGTTCACTAGCTAACAGTACGCTTTAACTTGCAATGAAAATTACTTTTGACAAAAATTAGAAACGTGAATTTCTTAAAATGTAGCTAGACTCTAACCCGTATACTGTAGATGGATGAACACTTCATGGCAGACTGGAACCATTAAACTCTGTTTTGTTTGGCCAACGTTGTGTCAAGTCATCCGCTCACACTGACTCGTGGCGTGTGGCAGGAAGTAGCTCATCATAACATTTTCCAACTGATCTGTCGATAGTGCCTGCGATCAGAATCAATGATTCAGGGAACAATGTTATAAAAGTAGCAAAACGTTTGTTGTTCTCGAGGCTAATGCTGTATCTTTCAAAATGCGCGGTAGAAAGGACTATCAACACATGCTGAGCAGCTCATGTTAGGACAGAAGGCAGCTACATGGCAGACCAATCAGA
>NC_036859.1:3783090-3960795 GCF_002910315.2 Salvelinus sp. IW2-2015 | reverse complement strand
ATCCAAAAAGTTAATAGTTCATGTCTAAATTCATAAAGGTAATACATATATCATGGTTCCACTTGTCACCAGAGGGCGGCAGAGACCTCTGTCCTATTTACTCATTATGATTTCCCTGTTAACAGAGGTGTGTCTTCTGTTGTCCTTTGCTGAAGCTGGAATTATGTGCCGTGTGGGTTTGTCTCCTCAGTGGGTTTTCGAGACTTAGTGTTTGTTGTTTTCCCAGTGTTACTCTGTCCTTCCGTTACCGTTTCTCAGTAAAGTATTATGTTTATCCTTAACCGCTGATTCCTCGTCTGGCTCTTCTCTGCACCTGGGTCCAACCTCACCACGTCCAACATACTGCATTCCAACCACAAAACGTCTCAAAATACAACAACTTGCCTTGCTAACAGCTAAATGTTTGTTTTTGATCATTTGTTTGTTAATTCTATTTTCGAGGCTCCACATGTTGTCATGGAAAATATGAATGTTATTTCCAACAACCAATGAGCAACTCCGCCATAATCCAGCGCTTATCTTTGGCAATGACAAGGAGTGGCAAGGAGTGGCAAGGAGTGGACTGTTAGCTAAAGTGACTGGTACTCAGACTAGCATTTTCCACCACAATCAACAAAACACCAAATTATGGAATTTCTCTTGGAAGAATGGTATCGCCACCCTCAGAGTTCCAAACACATGTAGAATCTCTGCCAAGATAACAAAAAGTTGAAATCATTTAAATATATGTTACAATCATTGAAAACAAAGCAAAACGTACTTATAGATACTGCATCTAGTGTATATGATTGACTGATGTGTGTATTTCTTGTTTCTCTCTCTTTAGGACCAGTATCAGCTGTGTTACAGGGCCGTTCTGGAGTACCTAGGCAGTTTTGACCACTATGCAACATAACCACTCTGAGCTGAACAGCCTCTGGTACTGAGTTTCCCATCTCACCCACCGTACCTATCAACCCAACCACATGGCATGTTACCTGACCTGCCACAGCTACCCTATCAAAGAGGAGGAGGGAGGTGCTACAGTCATCAAGCAACAAGTTCAACCAATCACAGAGGTCTACTACTACTCAGATTTACAAAAAAACACCCTAAAGAGATTGTTTTTAAAACAAACAATACCATGACGACAACTTGATTACAAGTTGTCGTACAGGAGCGAGCGACGGTTCTGACTGAGCTCCGGTCTCTGTTCTAAAATGCGCCATAAGTTTCCCAACCAACCTCCCCTTTTGTCAAAGTGTAACAAACGTCGTCGGGAGAAGGAGAAGAGGACCAAGGTGCAGCGTGGTAGTATTCATAATACTTAATAAATACGAACACTTGAACAAAAACAACAAAGCGACAAACGAACAGTTCGCAAGGGGCAATACACAAACAACTACCCACCAAGCACAGGTGGGAATGAGGCTACCTAAGTATGGTTCTCAATCAGAGACAACGATAGACAGCTACCTCTGATTGAGGACCACACCAGGCCAAACACCTAGAAATACAAAACATAGAATGCCCACCCCAACTCACGCCCTGACCAAACCAAAATAGAGACATAAAAAAGGAACTAAGGTCAGGGCGTGGACAGTACACCCCCCCCCCCAAAGGTGCGGACTCCGGACGCAAAACCTGAACCTATAGGGGAGGGTCTGGGTGGGCATTTCACCGCGGTGGCGGCTCTGGTGCGGGACGTAGACCCCGCTCCACCTCTGGCTTGGCCCACTTAGGTGGCGCCTCTAGAGCGGGGACCCTCGCCACCGACCCGGACTGGGGACCCTAGCAGCGGGCCCCGGACAGGAGGGGACTCTGGCTGCTCCGGACAGGAGGGAGACTCTGGCTGCTCCGGACAGGAGGAGACTCTGGCTGCTCCGGACAGGAGGGAGACTCTGGCTGCTCCGGACAGGAGGGAGACTCTGGCTGCTCCGGACATGAGGGAGACTCTGGCTGCTCCGGACAGGAGGGAGACTCTGGCTGCTCCGGACAGGAGGGAGACTCTGCTGCTCCGGACAGGAGGGAGACTCTGGCTGCTCCGGACAGGAGGGAGACTCTGGCTGCTCCGGACAGGAGGGAGACCGCTGCTCCGGCAGGAGGGAGACTCTGGCTGCTCCGGACGGAGGCAGACTCTGCTGCTCGGACAGGGAGCGTCGCTGGAGGCTTCGTGCCATGGATCACCACTGGAGGCTTTGTGCCATGGATCATCGCTGGAGGCTTCTTGCCATGGATCATCGCTGGAGGCTTCTTGCCATGGATCATCGCTGCAGGCTTCGTGCCATGGATCATCGCTGGAGGCTTCGTGCCATGGATCATCACTGGAGGCTTCTTGCCATGGATCATCACTGGAGGCTTCTTACCATGGATCATCACTGCAGGCTTCGTGCCATGGATCATCACTGGAGGCTTCGTGCCATGGATCATCACTGGAGGCTTCTTGCCATGGATCATCACTGGAGTGGAGAGACACACAGGAGGCCTGGCTCTGGGAGAAGGCACGGACTCACCAAGCTGGGGAGACATATAGGAGGGTTAATTCTCGGCACAGGCACAGGACTCACCAGGCTGGGGAGACATGCAGGAGGCCTTGTCCTTGGCCGAGGCACCGGATACACTGGGCCGTGGAGGCGCACTGGCGGTCTCGAGCGCAGATCTGGCCCCACCCGTTCTGGCTGGATGCCAACTTCCACCCGGCAAATGCGGGACGCTGGCACCGAGCACACCGGCCTGTGGATGCTCGGCCGAGACACCGTGCACATCACCCCATAGCACGGGGCCTGACCAATCCCATGCTCGCCACGGTAAGCATGGGGAGTGGGCTCAGGTCTCCAACCTGACTCCACCACACTCCCCGTGTGCCCCCCAAAATAAATAATTGGTGCTGCCTCTCGGGCTTCCTTGCCAGCCGTGTTCCCTCATACCGCTGGTTCTCAGCTCTCGCCGCCTCCAGTTCTGATTTCGGGCGGCGATACTCCCCGTTTTTGCCCGGGTCCCTTGCCGTTCAAGATTTCCTCCCATGTCCAGGAGTCCATTCTTCCACGCTGCTTGGTCCTTTTGGTGGTGGGTAGTTCTGTAACAAACGTCGTCGGAGAAGGAGAAGGACCAAGTGGCAGCGTGGTAAGTATTCATAATACTTTTAATAAATACGAACACTTACAAAAAAACAAAGCGACAACGAACAGTTCTGCAAGGTGCAATACACAAAACAGAAAACTACCCACCAAGCACAGGTGGGAATGAGGGTACCTAAGTATGGTTCTCATCAGAGACAACGATAGACAGCTACCTCTGATTGAGAACCACACCAGGCAAACACCTAGAAATACAAAACATAGACAAAAACATAGAATGCCCACCCAACTCACGCCCTGACCAAACAAAATAGAGACATAAAAAAGGAACTAAGGTCAGGGCGTGACACAAAGGCTACTGGTAGCACTAAGAGATTATATTGTATTATTCTATTATCATTATTATGAGAAATCATTATGAATATTGATTTTCTTATTATCTAGTTCATGTGTTTGTTTTTTAAATAATCAGTTCAATAACATCAGACATTTTATTTTGTCGTAATAGCCTAACTGTCGCCTTCAACTCATCTCCCGGCATGTCCAGCCCATCCATTACCTCAGCAAATCATGGCTAGCGGGAAGGTTCTGGTCTTCTTTCGTGGTCTTCTGTGATCACCCTCACAGCTATCCTCCAATCACAACGATTATACAAATATTGGAACTTATTTTCTCCACAGAAAATGTTGATACCAGTTGCTAAGCAACCGTTTTTTGATAGTCCAGATACAACCTGTCCATCAAAAGTTAATAGTTCATGTCTAAATTCATAAAGGTAATACATATATCATGGTTCCACTTGTCACCAGAGGGCGGCAGAGACCTCTGTCCTATTTACTCATTATGATTTCCCTGTTAACAGAGGTGTGTCTTCTGTTGTCCTTTGCTGAAGCTGGAATTATGTGCCGTGTGTGTTTGTCTCCTCAGTGGGTTTTCGAGACTTAGTGTTTGTTGTTTTCCCAGTGTTACTCTGATCCTTCCGTTACCGTTTCTCAGTAAAGTATTATGTTTATCCTTAACCGCTGATTCCTCGTCTGGTCTCTTCTCTGCACCTGGGTCCAACCTCACCACGTCACAACATACTGCAATTCCAACCACAAAACGTCTCAAAATACAACAACTTGCCTTGCTAACAGCTAAATGTTTGTTTTTGATCATTTGTTTGTTAATTCTATTTTCGAGGCTCCACATGTTGTCATGGAAAATATGAATGTTATTTCCAACAACCAATGAGCAACKCCGCCATAAATCCAGCGCTTATCTTTGGCAATGACAAGGAGTGGCAAGGAGTGGCAAGGAGTGGACTGTTAGCTAAAGTGACTGGTACTCAGACTAGCATTTTCCACCACAATCAACAAAACACCAAATTATRGAATTTCTCTTGGAAGAATGGTATCGCCACCCTCAGAGTTCCAAACACATGTAGAATCTCTGCCAAGATAACAAAAAGTTGAAATCATTTAAATATATGTTACAATCATTGAAAACAAAGCAAAACGTACTTATAGATACTGCATCTAGTGTATATGATTGACTGATGTGTGTATTTCTTGTTTCTCTCTCTTTAGGACCAGTATCAGCTGTGTTACAGGGCCGTTCTGGAGTACCTAGGCAGTTTTGACMACTATGCAACATAACCACTCTGAGCTGAACAGCCTCTGGTACTGAGTTTCCCATCTCACCCACCGTACCTATCAACCCAACCACATGGCATGTYACCTGACCTGCCACAGCTACCCTATCAAAGAGGAGGAGGGAGGTGCTACAGTCATCAAGCAACAAGTTCAACCAATCACAGAGGTCTACTACTACTCAGATTTACAAAAAACACCCTAAAGAGATTGTTTTAAAAACAAACAATACCATGACGACAACTTGATGACAAGTTGTCGTACAGGAGCGAGCGACGGTTCTGRCTGAGCTCCGGTCTCTGTTCTAAAATGCGGCATAAGTTTCCCAACCAACCTCCCCTTTTGTCAAAGTGTAACAAACGTCGTCGGGAGAAGGAGAARAGGACCAAGGTGCAGCGTGGTAAGTATTCATAATACTTTTAATAAATACGAACACTTGAACAAAAACAACAAAGCGACAAACGAACAGTTCTGCAAGGTGCAATACACAAAACAACTACCCACCAAGCACAGGTGGGAATGAGGSTACCTAAGTATGGTTCTCAATCAGAGACAACGATAGACAGCTACCTCTGATTGAGAACCACACCASGCCAAACACCTAGAAATACAAAACATAGAACAAAACATAGAATGCCCACCCCAACTCACGCCCTGACCAAACCAAAATAGAGACATAAAAAAGGAACTAAGGTCAGGRCGTGACACAAAGGCTACTGGTAGCACTAAGAGATTATATTGTATTATTSTATTATCATTATTATGAGAAATCATTATGAATATTGATTTTCTTATTATCTAGTTCATGTGTTTGTTTTTTAAATAATCAGTTCAATAACATCAGACATTTATTTTGTCGTAATAGCCTAACTGTCGCCTTCCTTTTAGTTTTTCCATAATCAGTACGTTTTTCTTATTTTAGCACAAGGAACCTGCATTTTTAACTTGTTCCTAGATACTAATAAAGGAGAGCCACTACTTGTTCTCTGTTTGTCTTTGTATCATTTTATTGTTTATTATTCTCATTATTTTTCTGTCTTATTCGTTTTAAAACCAAGCGTGGTTAACTTTGACAATAAGCCTTTTAACTTTGCTGTTTATTATAAAAACAATGAAAATAAAGTAAACATTTATTCAAAAGCGTACACCAAACGCCACGATAATTTGGACACACCTAAATCAAAAGTATTTATATAGCCCTTCTTACATCAGCTGATATWTCAAAGTGCTGAACAGAAACCCAGCCTAAAACMCCAAACAGCAAGCAATGCAGGTGTAGAAGCATGGTGGCTAGGAAAAACTCCCTAGAAAGGCCAAAACGTAGGAAGAAACCTAGAGAGGAACCAGGCTATGAGGGGTGGCCAGTCCTCTTCTGGCTGTGCCGGGTGGAGATTATAACAGAACATGGAAAAGATGTTCAAATGGTCATAAATGACCAGCATGATCAAATAATAGTAATCACAGTGAACAGGTCAGGGTTCCATAGCCGCAGGCAGAACAGTTGAAACTGGAGCAGCAGCACGGCCAGGTGGACTGGGGACAACAAGGAGTCATCATGCCAGGTAGTCCTGAGCATGGTCCTAGGGCTCAGGTCCTCCGAGAGAGAGAAAGAAAGAAAGAGAGAATTTAAGAGAACATACCTAAATTCACACAGGACACCGGATAAGACAGGAGAAATACTCCAGATATAACAGACTGACCCTAGCCCCCCGACACAAAACACTGCAGCATAAATACTGGAGGCTGAGACAGGAGGGGTTTTTCTTTATTTTTCTGTTTTCTACATTGTAGAATAATAGTAATGACATCGAAACTATGAAATAACACATATGGAATCATGTAATAAGCAAAGTAATCAAAATATATTTATGTTTTATATTTTTCAAAGTAGCCACCCTTGATGACAGCTTTACAGACTCTTGGCATTCTCTCAACCAGCTTCACCTGGAATGCTTTTGAAACAGTCTTGAAGGAGTTCCCACATATGCTGAGCACTTGTTGGCTGCTTTTCTTCACTCTGCAGTCCAACTCATCCAAACCATCTCAATTGGGTTGAGGTTGGGTGATGTGGAGGCCAGGTCCTCTAATGCAGTACTCCATCACTCTCCTTCTTGATTCAAATAGCCCTTACACAGCCTGGAGGTGTGTTGGGTCATTGTCCCTGTTGGAAAAACAAATGATAGTCCTACTAAGTAAAAACCAGATGGGATGGCATATTGCTACAGAATTCTGTGGTAGCCATGCTGGTTAAGTGTGTCTTGAATTCTAAATAAGAAAAACAGTGTCACCAGCAAAGCACCATCACACCACCTCCTCCATGCTTCATGGTGGGAACCACACATGCAGAGATCATCCGTTCACCTACTCTGCGTCTCACAAAGACAYGGCGGTTGGAACCAAAAATCAAACATTTGGACTCATCAGACCAAAGGACAGATTTCTGATTTCTGAAGCTTTTATTTGGGCTGCAATTTCTGAGGCTGGTAACTCTAATGAACTTGTCCTCTGCAGCATAGGTATCTCTGGGTCTTCCTTTCCTGTCGTTTCTCTTTGCTTAGTTGAGCTGTTCTTGCCATATTAGGGACTTGGTCTTTTACCAAATAGGGCTATCTTCTGTATACCACCCCTACCATGTCACAACACAACTGATTGGCTAAAACACATTATGAAGGAAAGAAATTCCACAAATTAACTTTTAACAAGGCACACCTGTTAATTGAAATGCTTACAGGTGACTACCTCAAGAAGCTGGTTGAGAGAATGCCAAGAGTGTGCAAAGCTGTCATCAAGGCAAAGGGTGGCTACTTTGTAGTCTCAAATATGAAATACATTTTGATTTATGTAACACTTTTTTGGTTACTACATGATTCCATATGTGTTATTTCATGTTTTTAAATGTCTTCACTATTATTCTACAATGTAGAAAATAGTAAAAATAAAGAAAAACCCTGGCATGAGTAGGTGTGTCCAAACTTTTGACTGATACTGTATGTTACAGCCTCAATTCAAAATGCATTAAAAAAAAATTGTCACCCATCTACACACAATAACGGCAGCGTAGCCTAGTGGTTAGAGCTTTGGACTAGTAACCGGAAGATTGCAAGATCGAATCCCCGAGCTGACAAGGTACAAATCTGTCGTTCTGCCCCTGAACAAGGCAGTTAACCCACTGTTCCTAGGCCGTCATTGAAAATAAGAATTTGTTCTTAACTGACTTGCCTAGTTAAATAACGTTAAAATAAAATAACCCATAATGACAARGTGAAAAGATGYTTTTACTCCTGAAMKTATTTAGACTTGCCATAACAAAGGGGTTGAATACTCAAGACATTTCAGCTTTTCATTGTTAATACATTTCTARACATTTCTAAAAAATATACTTTCACTTTGACATTATGTTGTATTGTGCRTAGGCCAGTGACATCAAAACAAAATTGTATGCATTTTAAATTCAGGCTGTAACACAACAAAATGTGGTGAAAGTACAGGGCTGTGAAAACTTTCTGAAAGCACTGTATCTATTGCCCTGTTGTTCCTGTGACAAATTGTACTCACATTTCACAGGAAAGTGCTTTCATAGCTATGGATTGTCTTACCACAAGTATACTTTACTTTATTATATTTATTTGACACTGTCAATCAYAGAAATAAGAATTAATAGAATGGGCTTGGAAGCTCTAACCCTGGTAATTTGACACACAAAGGCTTCYTGTGATGTAATAATTACCATGGTAATGTAGAACGTTCATTCAAATGATGCTAACTGATGTGGCTCATGCAATGGAATGTTTTTTTTCTCTTCGTAATGTCATTTGAGTTGATTCAACAAATCACAACACAGATTGATGGGTACACTTCCTGCTTTTACTTCCTGCTTTGCGCTTATGGGTACACTCGCATTGGCCGCCAGTCCACCCRTTATGCCATTATTTACTTGAATGGGGACACCTGTTCTATTCATTCTTATGTCTATGGGGTCAATGCTCAATATCTCTGTAAATGTGCCATTACATGAATYACATGAACAAAGGGKGAAAAKAATAGTGGTGGAAAAAGTACCCAATTTTCATACTGGAGTAAAAGTAAAGATATCTTAAAAGAAAATGACTCAAGTAAAAGTCACCCAGTAAAATACTACTTCAGCAAAAGTCTAAAAGTATTTGGTCTTAAATGTACTTATGCATCAAAAGTTAAAGTTTAAATAATTTAAAATGTTTTATATTAAGCAAACCAGACAGCAATTTTCTTGTTTTTTTTAATTTACGTATAGCCAGGGGCACAGTTCAACACTCAGACACAATTTACTGCGAAACATTTGTGTTTAGTGAGTCTGCCAGAATAGACGCAGTAGGAATGGCCAGGGATGTTCTCTTGATAAGTGCGTGAATTAGACCATTTTACTGTCCTKCTAAGCATTCAAAATGTAATGAGTACTTTTGGTGCCAGGGAAAATGTAAGGAGTAAAAAGTWGATTATTTTCATTAGGAATGTAGTGGAGTAAAAGTTGTAAAAAATATAAATAGTAAAGTAAAGTACAGATACCCCAAAAACAACTTAAGTAGTACTTAAAAGTATTTTTACTTAAGTACTTTACACCACTGGAAAAGAAGGAGATGTGAGATGGCCATAGAATGTGGCATTGTTGCATTACCAGCTGTAGAATCCCCCCCTTACTCTAAGCTCTAGATTGCCGATGATTGGAAGTACGGAATCACGGAACTCAAATGTGTCACAATGGACCAGAAGGTATTAAATCCGGTTAAGATGTTCTGTGGCTTCACATTCAGAAGATCCTCCCCTGCCCTTGACCTGGCTTGCTGCTCTCCCTCGCAAGCAGCATGTCCTCAGCAGCCTGTGTTTCGGAGAACCCAAGGCAAAGCCCTTTCACCCCAGGACGCTACCCAGACATACCCATGTCTCCAACTGCCCTCTCTAAAAGCGACACACTGAGTTGCCAGGATGGGTAAGACTTTAGACGATCAACTCACATAGAAAACATTGTACCTTGTCGATTGATATTGCATAGGTCTGTAGAGAATCAGAATGTCAATGTATATAGAAATAATGTAGTTTGGATTTGTATTGTATGTTGAGATGCTAAGAGAAGCTGATTGTCCCATAGGCTCTCCACTAAACTTGCTAGCCAATCGGCGGAGTCCTCCAGCGTGACATCAGGGTCATGTGACCTGAGCAGGCAGATCGTGTCCCAGTTGGAGTGCTACCTGTCCAATGAACACCTGGCAGAGGATGGCTTCCTGCTCAAACACGTCCAGAGGAACAGGATGGGATACGTCAGCCTCAAGCTGCTCACCTCCTTCAAAAAGGTAATGCCAGCTTTATGAGATCAAGTTGGTTCCCTCATTTGCTATTTTATTAGGATCCCCTTTAGCTGTTGCAAAAGCAGCAGCTACTCTTCCTGTTTCCAAACATGAAACATGACATAATACAGAACATTAATAGACAAGAACAGCTCAARGATAAAACTACATACATTTATTTTTTTAAAGGCACACATAGCCTACATATCAAAACATACACACAAACCATCTAGGTTAAATAGGGGAGRGGCGTTGTGCCATGAGGTGTTGCTTTATCTGTCTTTTGAAACCAGGTTTTCAGTTTTTTTKAGCAATATGCAATGGAATGGAGTTSCACGCAATAATGGCTATATATAATACTGTACRCTTTGTTGAATTTGTTCTGGAGTTGGGGAYTGTGAAAAGACCCCTGGTGGCATGTCTGGTGGGGTAAGTGTGTGTGTGTGTGTCAGAGCTGTGCGKAAGTTGACTATGCAAACAATTTTCAACACATGAATGTTTCTTATAAAAAGAAGAAGTGATGCAGTCAGTCTCTCCTCAACTCTTAGCCAAGAGAGACTGGCATGCATGGTATTTATATCAGCCCTCGGATTACAATGAAGAGGAAGACGTGCCACTCTGTTCATTCACTCCAATGACTCTCAAACTTCGAATTCAAGAATTCCTTAAAGCCAATTTACTATGATGGTGAATATTATGTAAGCCTGGTCTGAAAAATATAGTGCTGTCTTGCCAACTACAATGACCAAAGGAGTTGACAAGACCGTACAAACAGATCTGTGACCAGGCGATGTGGATAATGGTAAGGTTTGAAAACACAACCCAAAGCAAACCTGTTGTACGTACGGCATGTTTAACAAACCAAACCTGGGCCATGTTTAGTAGCCAAATGTTGAACACTGCAGATAGAAATGCCACGAATAGAACAAACATGCCTCACTGACATGTAGACGTGGAGGATGATGTGATTCTTTATTCTACATGTCAGTTAGGCATGTTTGTTCTACATGTCATATTTATATCTGAATGTTCCAAAACGTTGCATCTTGCTATTTCGTCATTGTAAATAATCATTTGTACTTGATTGACCTGCCTGGTAAAATACCTGTGTGTCTCAGATGAAGGASCTGACGAGAGACTGGCGCACCACCCTGGCCGCGGCGCTGTGCTCTGATTCGCTGGAGGTCAACAGGGAAGGGACCAAAGTGAGGCGCAGAGAGCCTCTGCCTGATTGGCTGTTGAGTGCCCCCAACAGCAAGCTGCTACTAGCCTGGAACCTGCTTGGGGAAAACACCGGAAGTGACATCACTACCCTCAGCAGCTTGGACCAGCAGATAGCGCTAGAGAAAGCTCTGAAGCTGTTCAGTGCCCATGCTGCCGTGGCCTCGCTGCGTATCCTCCGTCCTGGGAAAGAGCTTCCTGTGGAGCTGAGACGTCATGCCAGGAGGCATGCCGAGCTGGGCCGCAGGTAAAACCAAAGGCAGCGTTTGTTGACTATTCATCATCAATATTGTCCTCAATTAGGGCAGCCTCTATGAAGTCCCGACATGGCTTCTTACTTTAGATACCTGTTGTTGTAATTTCACAGGACTGACAGACATGGGCGCTGTCCTATATACATAATTACAAAGAAATGCATTGCAAAACGGGGAAAATATGGCAAAATATCTCAACTGTTGCTTTCCTTGTCATCAGGACGTGTGCTGTGGTGGAGTTTGAGACCCTGGAGGGGGCCAGGTTGGCCTACCGAGCCCTGCAGAGAGGAGGAGCAGAGGGGGCCGTGGTTTGTGTCGCCAGCCTGGGCAGCCCTGGCTCGTCCCACCCCACCAACCGGCCGGCGGAGAAGGAGGGTGAGGAGGACCCCAAGCCAGATGGAGGCCCCGAGGTGACTAAGGTGTCCCAGAAAAATCCCAAGGTGAAATCTAGATGTTTCACCAACAGCTCCCTGAAGGATCCAGTCCTGTCTAGATGTTTCATAAACAACTCTATGAAGGATCCGGAACTACTGAAGAGCTTAGAGTCTGACCCTGCCCCGGCCAAGGCCACAGTCCCAACCCTGGGTTCAGCCCCAGCCAGGCTTTCATGCAGAAGGATCCAGCGCCATAAGTCACTGGACAGCCCCCTGGGCCTGGAGGGTCATTGCCAAACATCACAAAKTGATAGGCCCTCCTCCTCGGACAGCCATGCGTCCCGCGTCCCCCTGGTCTTGTCTAAGCTCCGGGACTCAAGGTCTGGAGGTGTAGGAAGGAGCAGGTGCTCTGGGGACCATGCACAGGAGAAGGYGTCTTGCCCCTGGGTGCAGCGCCAGAAGGTGGCTGCTAGCGCGGCCCTACTCCACCCGGAGACCCCGGGCAAGCTGCGGAGACAGACTCTGCCCCTGAGGGTGGTGCGTCTGCCCCAAGGACCCTACGGTACCAAGGGCTTCTATGGAGGCAGGGGGAGAGGGAAGCTACCTCAGCAGCAGTAATCTGTCTGTCTATTTAACAACTAACCTCTTCTGGATGACACCCTGTCTGTCCCTTTAAATGTTTCGACTGATGAAATGAAATATATTGTAGTGACGATTGTTGCCATGATAACAAAAAAGTAAAGTAATCTAAATGAAAGAGAAATAAAACATTTTTCATATTAAACACACAGTATTTGTTGTGAAATACCTGTAAGAGCTCTCCATGAGAGCATTGGTCTGTGTTTGCATTTGTCTGTGTTATTACTCTGTCATTCACTGACACTTGTGAT
Source organism: Salvelinus sp. IW2-2015 (assembly GCF_002910315.2). Taxonomy (NCBI): domain Eukaryota; kingdom Metazoa; phylum Chordata; class Actinopteri; order Salmoniformes; family Salmonidae; genus Salvelinus; species Salvelinus sp. IW2-2015. Next base: position 3,948,051 of record NC_036859.1, on the reverse strand, counting down.
GTTGCACCAGATATGGAACCAGGGGCCACCTGTTGTCCTGGTTTATAATACAGAATGAAGATAAATGCATTACACTTTTTTTTTTTTACAGTCAACTAGCTCTAAATGGCCATTTAGACGTAAAAATGTAATGACCATGTAATGAGCGTTGTTACAGTTACCTCAGGGCTCTCCAACCCTGTTCTTGGGAGCTACCTAGTTGTAACTAACTTGATTGTAACTAACCAGATATGGAACCAGGGGCACTGTTGTCCTGTTTATAATACAGAATGAAGATAAATGCATTACACTTTTTTTTTTACAGTCAACTAGCTCTAAATGGCCATTTAGACGTAAAAATGTAATGACCATGTAATGAGCGTTGTTACAGTTACCTCAGGGCTCTCCAACCCTGTTCTTGGGAGCTACCTAGTTTAAACTAACTTGATTCAGCTTATGAACCAGGTAACTATTAAAATCAGTGCGGTAGATTAGGGATGGAGCGAAAACCTACAGGACGGTAGCTCTCCAGGAACAAGGTTGGAGAGCCCTGCCCTACATGCCTGGCTCGGTGAAAAGTAGTGCACTATGTAGGGAATAGGGTGCCTATTGGACGCAGATGTCTCTCCCAACAAGGTGAGCCTGTACCCAGATTCCCTGTGTAGGATACGAGGATCAGCTTAGTATGCGCCCCTTTGAAAACATACTCCATTGAGTCCAATGACTCATTTGCGTCCAGGACATTAATCCACATGTTGCAGGATTTCAGGAAGACATATCTAGTTACTTACGCCACACTTATCCCCAGACTTATTACTGTGCCTTACAGATAAGCTTGTTTCACTGAAGCTCAACTTCAGGTCTGTCAACCACCAGCATATTACAGATGCACCTGGCTGACAGTGACAATTTATAGAAGTATGAACTTGAATACTTCCCACAACCTCAACCCCAAACGAAACAATGCTACATATAAACCTGGTATAAAACCCCAATTAAACAAAGGCTTATTCCGTATTAAATCTTAAACCAATACATTGCACCAGTATCTGTGACAAGCATGGACCAAAACCCCATATGCGAACATTCCCCACACTCACTAAGTGTGTGCCCCACATAGCACCTATTCCCTACGTAGTGCACTACTTTCACCAAGCAATAATGCACTATTGTAGGATAGGTGCATTAGATGTATCCCAAACCGAGATGGAAAGGATTCCCCTGTATTTCCTACTAATTGTTTCCATGATTTCCGATGTTCTGCATATACAATCGCTTTGSTCTCTGCGTAAATCATATTGTATATGTGTGTTATTTTAGCTGATGTAATCCTAAAAGAGGTTTGTGAGAGTTCRGAGCAGCATTGAATGAAACCTTGTAATGTACACTCCTCAGTTGCTCCGTAGTTGGATTCAACTTGTTGATACTGGCAATTCATTCACATTGTGGGTTTTGAGAGCTTATACTTTTAGGGGGAAATAAAACTGAATCAACAGTGTATGATACAGATGTCTGTGGACAATATGCATGGTACTTATTAAGTCCGATGGTAGTTTAACCCGCATTAGGTCGTCGATGTTTATTTTCCCCAATGAGCTGCATTTTAACAATTTAGGCTAGTCAGAACAGGAAGGTAGTGGGGTTTATTCGATCGCCTTACAATTCTCACTTAGGCAGATTTGGGCCTCGATCCCCGGACAACGCCCAAAAAAAACACTGTCACCACTGATAAATCGACCGTCAGAATTTCAATAAGCATTTTTCTACGGCTGGCCATGCTTTCCACCTGGCTATCCTACCCCGGCCAACAGCTCTGCACCCCCCCCGCAGCAACTTGCCCAACCCCACCCTCCGCGCTTCTCCTTCACCCAATCCAGATAGCTGATTTCTGATAAGAGCTGCAAAATCTGGATCCCCTACAAGTCAGCTGGGCTAGACAATCTGGACCCTCTCTTTGTAAAATGATCCGCCGCAATTGTTGCAACTCCTATTACTAGGCTGTTCAACCCTCTCTTTTTGTATCGTCTGAGATCCCAAACATCCCTCTTCAAAGGGGAGACACTCTAGACCAAACTGTTACAGACCCCTATCTATCCTCACCCTGCCTTTCTAAAGTCTTCGAAAGCCAAGTTAACAAACAGATCACCGACTATTTCGAATCCCACCGTACCTTCTCTTGCTATGCAATTTGGTTTCCGAGCTGTCATGGGTGCACCTCAGCCACAATCAAGGTCTAAATGATATCATAACGCCATCGATAAAAAAACAGTACTGTGCAGCCGTCTTCATCGACCTGGCCAAGGCTTTCGACTCTGTCAATCACCGTATTCTTATCGGAAGACTCAACAGCCTTGGTTTCTCAAATGACTGCCTCATCTGGTTCCCAACTGCTTCTCTGATAGAGTTCAGTGTGTCAAATCGGAGGCATGTTTTTCCGGACTCTGGCAGTCTCTATGGGGGTTCTTACAGGGTTCAATTCTCGGGCCGACTCTTTTCTCTGTACATATCAATGATGTCGCTCTTGCTGCTGGTGATTYTCTGATCCACCTCTACGCAGATGACACCATTCTGTATACATCTGWMCCTTCTTTGGACACTGTGCTAACAAACCTCCAAACGAGCTTCAACGCCATACAACACTCCTTCCGTGGCCTCCAACTGCTCTCAAATGCTAGTAAAACTAAATGCATGCTCTTCAACCRATCGCTGCCCGCACCCGCCTGACTAGCATCACTAATCACTAATCTTCATTAATCTCAGTCGAGAGGGGATAAAACATTAGCTAACGTTACATGCCAGTTACAGTACTAGCTCAGCACTGTGAATAAACACTAGTTTAGTTTCTTTCTGTTAAATTAAACAGCAATTACCTTGCCAGCTACATCAGTCAACTAAAGAGTATCCAGTTTCTGCTCTGCTTGCTTGTACAACTCGATGTCCTATCTATTGACACTGTGCATCTGTCCCACTATACGCTCACTCACGCCAAGGTTTGAGGTAGGCCAAATTGGACGATCATTACTTTTAGCAGGRCTAGAGAGCATTGTCTGGAAGGCTGCTGTCACGGGTAGGTGTGGTATTCTGAGATTCAAGGTGAAGGTCTGTGTCTGGGTGTTGGAGAGGCAGCCTGTTCGCACGTCCGTAGGTCGACATYCTCGACAGTAGACTGGCAGGCAATGCGGAGGCTGAAGGGACAGCGAAAAGTTGTGTATAAAAGTAAACAGGATGACTTAGCCRAAATAACTCACCCTGTATTAGCAATGGTGTAAAGTACTTAAGTAGAAAGACTTTAAAGTACAACTTAAGTAATTTTTKGGGGTATCTGTACTTTACCTWACTAWTTATATTTTTGAGAACTTTTACTTCACTACATTCCTAAAGAAAATATTGTACTTTTTACTGAATGCATTTTCCCCAACAACCCAAAGTACTCGTTAGATTTTGAATGCTTAGCAGGACAGGAAAATTGTGAAATTCACACACTTATCAAGAGAACACATCCCTCCTGCCTATGGTCTGGCAGACTCACTAAACACAAATGCTTCTTTTGTAAATCATGTGTGAGTCAGTGGAGGCTGGTGATTTGAAACATTGAGRAGGAYGGGAGATCCACGGTACAGGAGCGTAACGCACAGAGACGACAAAGTGTGTTTCAAAAATCGTCAAAGACTAATTCTTTAAATTTAAAGCATTTAATAAAGAYATTTATAGTACCATATTATGGGGAATAGGAATGAGAGGGCTACTTACACCGTGTGGGAAAGGGATCACAACAGTGATTGAATGAGGGTATGAGGAATGAGTTGAGGTGTTCAGAGGCTTGACCAGTGCAGGGCAGGATTTGACTGGGAAGACAAAAAACAATACCACAACTTAATACACAGTTAGACAAAAGAGCTAAGAATGAGTTAGTCCAAGCAAGGAGTAAAATCATTGATGTGTAATAATGTGATTGTGTATGTGATTGACTCTACATACAGGAATGAGAGAAAATGTATAGGGGTACTCACAGTGCTTAGAGGGGAAACATTCAATGTGCCAGTGAATGAGTGGGCACATGAGACGTGGCTTCAGTTCACGCCAGGAGAAAGTTTACAACTCACAGGGCTGAGCTTGCTTTATGCGTGTTTGCACCATGCAGGCCTATGCAACTGTAGGCCTTACAAAACATTTACTCACATCGGTCATCACTATTATGTTGATTCATTAATTCCAGGGAATCATTATGGATTAAAAACTTATAGGCAGCCTACCCAGCCCAATTTTGAATATAAACCAAAGTTGATCACATTCACATTTTCTCCTGACACACAAATGGACTATAAATACATAACATTACCAATTAGTTTACCCTGACCAGATGGACAGGGCACATAGGCTGTATGCAGCTGCTCTTATTAGGAGTTTACAGTTGATCAGACTGAAAATKTATCTCGTTTTCATCCCATACAGCAGGTCAGATCTCTAATGTTTAGGTGTAGCCTAGGCTGCTACAACATTTATGTCATGAGTTTTTGCTTGTGTCTGTCCGGAGTGATTACGTGTTATCATCTTCGTAAAATAAATACCGGATAATGCGACGGACGCTATCAAATCATTCGGAATTGTTTTCGACATCTCAGAAAAGACAGTCGAAACTTTGATATGTTCAGCAAGTAAAGCATCGTAACGTGCAATTACCTCTGCAAGCTCCTTGTAGTTGCCGTTGTCGGCGGAACTTTCCATCTCGTCGTGTCCTGTAAAAGCGAACACATTAAGCAAATTTTGCAAATTATTATGCCCAAAAATGCAGGCAAGGCCAGCAATACAGGCGGCTTGATGAAACCAGCTATACATTTGATACCAGGTGGAATTGAACGCCCTCACCTTATCCTTCTTCATGAAACTGATCTCAGGCAGAGGTCGACCCTCGGTTTTAATTCACACCTGTTCCGTGTACCCCAGAGAATGAAAGGGGTTCTTCAACAAAAAGTCAACAACAATTTCGGCAGCGTTGGCCATTCTACCATTCTTGCGCAGAAAACTGCACACTCGCGCTGGTWGAGTAGTTAGATAGCTACTGAAGTTAGCAAGACAAATGTAAATAAATTGCACTTAAATAGACACAAAAATAAAGTAAAAAAAAAAACATTAAACAATTTATAATATACCTCCTCAGTCTCCTGTAATTTGAAAAACTAATTCGCCCTAGATCACACACTCAGATCATGTTCGAGCTCAGATTGGACAGTGAAACACACACGCTCTCAACTGCAGGCGACGTGCAGATGTTTAATTTCTCTCTCATGCGGTATTGGCTGAATACAGCGCACATTCCTACTGTTTACGTGTCCAGGTTAAACGTAGGGCGTCCCTCATTATAAACAAACAGTCGGTTAAATCCATGGTTAATGCATTATTGTCATATCTATTAGAAGCGATTAATAGACGAAACAACAATGTAATTTAACCAATTGACTGGCCAGAGATCAGGGCATTCATCAGCAAATACGCAGTGCAAACTGATAGTATTTTGGACAACCAAATCGAAGTATGTCAGCTGTATGGTGATTTGCGATTCATAACATTTTACCGGTACTACCAGGTAGTAGTAGGCCAACCGATGACACCAAGACGGAATGCGTTTGAAGTGAAGATGCGCCGCGGAGAACAGCTAGCATGTCCAGCAAAGTACATCGCCAGTGGCACGCACACACTTCGTGCAGATTAGCAGGTTCACAATGATGGGATCGACTGTCTCCAAGGTCGGGGCTTTTCGTGGCAGCCAGACGAGACAATCGAAGGAGGATGGGGTGAGCAAAATTACTGGGCTCGAATTTAGTCAAGCTTGCTCTATATTTGATGTTTCTAAATGTGCATGTTATAAACTACATGYTTTATTTTGATGATGGGCTATACGCTATGGCTGGATTTATGAGAAGCCTAATCATATTTGTATGAATATTTTGTTAACGCCTATAGGCTATCGAGATGCATTCTGGTAATGAACTCATTATACGTCAACATTTTAATTTGATTACAATTATTTGTCAATAATTCTTGAATTAGAAAATCATGTTAACTAGTCTACTCTATTACCCTATACGTCACATAAAATTACGAGATTGGATTACACTTCTTTTTAACAGGAATAAAGAAACTGTCGCAAGTTATACTTCCCATTGTGTTTCATTTCTCATGGTTATAACATTGTAACATCTGCATTCTTTTTAAGAAAAATGGTGTAGGTTTTCGCATGGAATAATATAACTCTTGAAGCTCACAGTAGGCCTACAGCCTGTACAAGTGCCTAGAACAATGTGGTAAAGTACTGTTATTCCTTATGCACTTATTTTTTTTTGCTCGCTCGCCTCCCTTTCTGGGGGGGGGGGGATCCGTTAAAACAGTGAATACATTTTGTCTGGCCTAATAGTCTATAATAGTTTCGCCCATTACCTCTCATCAGCACCTGCATCTTTTGTAGTAGGACCGTTTCACAAAACAAGGTCAAATATACATTGGATGTTCCTGGGTGGCCTAAAATCGGGTTTTAAATCTATGGCAATACTTGAAAATGGCCGTCTAGCATTGATCAAGAAACATCTTGACAAAGCTTGAAGACTTTAAAAGAATAATGGGCAAATATTGTTACAAGCCAGGTGTGCAAAGCTCTTAGAGACTTACCCAGAAAGACTTACAGCTGTGATCATTGCCAACGGTGATTCTAACAGTATCGACTCAGGCAGTTGAATACTTATCTAATCAAGATGTTTTATTTTTCATTAAAAAATATATAATTTTTCTTCCACTTTGACAAGGTATTTGACAGAAAAATATCATTTTAATCTCACTTTCTAACAACCAAATGTTGAAAAAGTCTAGGGGTGTGAATACTTTCGGAAGGCACTGTATATAAAGAAAACAAACTCATGGGACTTGGTTCAAACCATGTGAATTTATTTACCTTTTCACCTATTTTAGAAATAGTTGACCAGAATGATTTATTTTCATGTTTGATGTTTGTGTGATGGCAATTTTAACCACCATTTACAACATTGATTCTGCAAAGTGCTTTTAATTCCTGACATCAAGTTGTCATTTAATGCTAAGGTTTCACAAACAGCATTATTCAATTTTGATCACTTGCAGTTTATGATGATACACATAATGTCGAAAATATATATGTGTTCCAACAAACATTAAAAAAACTTCCAACAAATAAAAATAAACTCATAAAAGTTCAATCAGATCCAAGTAAGTGTCATAATAAATACTAATCATTCAAAGAGTTCGCCTTGTGACCGATATCTACCTGACAACATTGGCTTTACAATAGAGGGAAAATAGATTAAAACCCAGGACATTATGCTATCAGCTCACACATTCTTCTAGCCTGGGTGTCCAAGATATGTTTATGCTCTTGCCAATGCCAATTGTATTGATTGGCAAGACAATGAGTAACAGGGAATTGGCACAAACAGACTGACACACGGGCTAACATTCTTCAACATATTGCTCAGTCTGAAAGCAACATATCACACCAGCGGGAATTGTGTCAGTTCTGTGTCATGTTGTTGTTAGTTAGCTCGGCCTACTTTTACATTTCTTGAGGAACATCATCCCAGTTTGTATTTCTACAGGAAACTCAAAATTCGACAGGTTTCAGTGATTTAAAAAAAGTCTCAATGGGAAAAAACAAAAACACAATTTGCATATTACTATCTCCATGACAACAAAAGCATATAATGTGAACTAGAAGATGAGCCTTTCTGAACTAACGCAAATATGTACGTTAATATCAATAAGGTACCAATTCAGCAAATCACGTGGCATGATTAGCAACAAAACTTGAAATTAGTTGAAAAATCTACAAAACAAGCAATTATTTAAACCTGTAGAGATACTGGATGAGCTACTGATCAAGTATACCAGTTGTTTATCGGCCACAATCATTTGTACAACTAAAGAGCATTATTTCCCCATTAGAAATGTACTCCAGAAACAGTTGATTACTTTGCTTTGCTTCCTAATCCCATACATACCTTTGGGAGCGCGTGTGAAAGGCTGTGCGTGTTGTGGCATCACCAGCTTGCCATTATAATGTAACCGTACCTTTTTGGAAATACAACATCTGCTAAATAGACCGATTTACAACARTACCTGAACTAGCTAACCCACACACACAGCCCCTGGAACTCTACAGAAACACACATACCAACCAACAAAAACAAACAAACATAGAACGTAAAGTAGGAGTGACTTTGAGGTGAGTGTGGATGGATTGGAGCAGAAGGCTACGATACAAATGAATTTGTCCATCTAGGAAGGAGAAACAGCCATCACGATGACAGCTAGCTAGGTAGCTAGCGGGAGTACAGAGGTCCAATAACTAGTGAACCGCTGGTCATGAACATCACAGAGACAAAATTGCATAGTCCCAAGACCATAATCAAGATCTTAGGAAGTTATTGTTTTACTGTCTTTGAGTATTAACGCTGGATAATCGTTCAGAATGGTTTTTAGACTGAAACGTAATGAATAGAGCAGACCGATTCCCAAATCTATAYGACATGCAATCCTATCTGTTCCACACAATACATATCTCTCCAAACGTTTCATTATGTCCTGTAATATTGCTCCCTTCTGAACAGACCCCTTCCTTGTTAGAGCAATGATATCGGTCTGTCTGGGGTAACTTGAACCACTAACACAACAGCTTATATCAACGTAATGATACACCAATGAGCAGTTATAACAGGGAAGAGAACTTAGGACAGTTAATGTCAACTTTTAAAACACCTATGAGAGCTTATAACAGCTTATGTCAACAGATAGACCAAGGAAAGCATATGACACCTAAGAAAGCTTATGTCAGCGTATGTAATGATATACACTACGATGCCAGCTATTTCTGATTCATGACTGGAGGCCCCTATAGTTCAATATCAATAAGGTTATCAAGGGAAGTCACTTTTCATCAGCCATTCACTCACTCTTCTACAAATCCATACTGTAATAGATCCTCACTAAATAATCTCCTTTACACTTCGTAATATACTAAGTCGGCATCCGAAATGGCACCCCTCCCCTACATAGTGCACTACTTTTGAACAGAGCCCTGCTCAAAAGGAGTGCGCAATATAGGGACTAAGGTGGCCATTGGGGAGGCAGCTTATATAATTCAGATAACAGTACAAGGATGCCTAATAGTGGTGGCTATTACACACAACACTCAGTTGTGCTTCGGTTCAGTGGCAGTTGTTAAACAGGCATTTACAGTGCCTTCGGAAACTATTCGGACCCCTTGACTTTTTCCACATTTTGTTAGGTTACAGCCTTATTCAAACATTTATTCAATTGCTTTGGTTCCTCATCAATCTGCACACAGTACCCCAGAAATGACAAAGCAAAAACAGGATTTTARAAAATGTTACTAAGTTATATAAATTTAAAAAACACGTAAACATCACATTTACATAAGTATTCAGACCCTTTACTCAGTACTTTGTTAAAGCATCTTTGGCAGCGAWTACAGCCGAGTCTTCTTGGGTATGACACTACAAGCTTGGCACACCTGTATTTGAGGAGTTTCTCCCATTCTTCTCTACAGACCCTCTCAAGCTCTGTCAGGTTGGATGGGGAGCGTTGCTGCACAGCTATTTTCAGGTCTCTCCAGAGATGTTCGATCGGGTTCAAGTCCGGGCTCTGGCTGGCCCACTCAACGACATTGAGACTTATCTCGAAGCCACTCGGAGCAAAGTACAGAGAGATCCTTGATGAAAACCTGCTCCAGATCTCAGCTACTACAGCTGTGTGCTTAGGGTGGTTGTCCTGTTGGAAGGTGAACCTTCGCCTCAGTCTGAGGTCCGAAGCACTCTGGAGCAGGTTTTCATCAAGGATCTCCCTGTACTTTGCTCTGTTCATCTTTTCCTCAACCCTGACTAGTCTCCCAGTCCCTGCTGCTGAAAAACATCTCCACAGCATGATGCTGCCACCACCATGCTTCACTGTAGGGATGGTGTCAGGTTTCCTCCAGAAATGACACTTGGCATTCAGGCCAAAGAGTTCAATCTTGGGTTCATTAAACTTGTTTCTCATGGTATGAGAGTCTTTAGGTGCTTTTTTGGCAAACTTCCTGCGGGCTGTCATGTGCCTTTTATTGAGGAGTGGAATGCTGGCCTGATTGGTGGAATGCTGCAGAGATGATTGTCCTTCTGGAAGGTTCTCCCATCTCCACAGAGGAACTCTAGAGCTCTGTCAGAGTGACTATCGGGTTCTGGGTCCCCTCCCTGACCAAGGCCCTTCTCCCCTGATTGCTCAGTTTGGCCTGGCGGCCAGCTCTAGGAAGAGTCTTGGTGGTTCCACACTTCTCTCATTTAAGAATGATGGAGGCCACTGTGTTCTTGGGGACCTTCAATGCTGCAGACATTTTTTGTTACCCTTCCCTAGATCTGTCCCTCGACACAATCCTGTCTGAGGTATTTCTGTTTTTTATTTTTAATAAACGTGCAAAAATGTCTAAAACCCTGTTTTCACATTGTCATGATGAGGTATTGTGTGTAGATTTCTGAGGATTTTTTGTTATTTCATCCATTTTATAATAAGGCTGTAACATAACAAAATGTGGAAAAAGGTCAAGGGGTCTGAATACTTTGAAGGCACTGTAAGTTATCACTTCCAAAACTCAAGAGAGTTATATCAGAATACGTTTTGGATTGTAGAGCTAAATGTAGAAAACGAAATAAGAAACATTTGTTGTTTATTTTTAAGTCGATGATGATTATGTGGATTGCGACGCCCACCGTCCTCCCTCCCAGATACACTGCTGTAAACTCTTTCAAGTGTGATTTACTGTTCCTGTCCTAACTGTTGTCTTTCTGTTACACTGGTCCCATTCTCAGAGCCCATTTTAACTAACACTGCAGGTTTCAGTCAAGAAAATAACCCTACAGGTTGACAAATGCACTGTGGCTCTCTTCTTTGGCAGTATTGGTGTCTTGGAATTTAGAACTATGCTGCTGGGCAATACTGTTTGTTCTCTCCTTTGTTGACGGAATATTGAGTTAAGTGATGCTGAGCTGAGCGAAACCCATCAGTTTGACATCGTCAGGGATCTCCGACTCGTCTATGCCAGATGCCTGAGAAAGAAAGAAAAATAAATGTTCAGTGCATCTCTCTTTGTAGAATGTTGAGCAGGGCATGYGGTTTCAACAGGACAAAAATGGAAGCTTTGATTGAAACCAAAAATATTGAACTTACCAGTTTGAAAGTTACATTTTTATTGTTGAAAGGATCATCAACAATCTTCTGCAGGTTGGCAGCAACTGGAAAGAATACAGATGTGGAATAAGGAATCTGAACCTCTCTAAAAACAGCATAATTTTTACCATCTCTGGAGTAAATGACCGTGTCTGAAATTTGTCTTGCCTACTACTTACTAAAACTAAATACTGTGTACTAATCGTTCTACATACTATTTTGAACGTACTGTTTAGTAAAACATATGCACTAAGCAACAAATATCAACATACTAGTGTCATGACATGGCCCTCTTTAGATATAGCAAGCACCAACTCTCTCTCTCGCACCACCTCTCTCTTCCCCCTACACCCAGGCTCTGTTATCTCAGGTAAATTCCTGGAGGAGACTCTCTCCCTCATGCAGTATAGAGAGAGAGGGTTCACAGTAGAACAAAGGAACTTCTTCTAACTCACAGAACTTGAGAACTGAACAATATCCATGTTTTGGAGAATGTGTAAACGGTCGGTGGAGAATCCAGCTACGACCGGTCCATTTTGTCTAATGTTTGTGACCTCATGAGAGACAATACAGCCACATTACCATAACTCTGTTTATACAAGAGTCTCTGTTATGAGATTTGCATCTAATTATTGTATAAAATGAATGAGTAAAGATGAAACTATTTGTGAAATTATGTAATGTGATTTTAAACTGTTTAATGAAAGAGAATCCAATTCCCTTTAAAATGTAACTAGGTCATTGGTCCGCCCCATGAGCACAGACATTGATCTTGTGTCATGGGACAGCCCTTTTCTGCTGTTCCGAATATAAACCCCACCTGGACAAGCCACTTCAGACCAAGCGTACCTCGATTACCGAGAGGGCTAAGGTTTGAGTAGAGACCATGCATTCCTCGGTTGTTGAATTCTTAACCAACCACGTAGAACATTGGCTACACTAGTGGAATGGTTCAACTCTGAGACTATCGATACCGACAGAATACGAGCAAATCTTCGATACTAATTACTAGTCTGCAGCTAGAATTTATGTCTACCTGGAATGCGAAGACCGACAACTGCCGAAACATCTATTCTATAAGAACATTTCTGAATGTTACTCTAAAGTATTCATTCTAACCAAGACTCCAGGAACGCAGAGAGAATCTCGGATGAACTTTCCACAGAAAAGGACGATTCCAACAGAGATCACGACGCACACTGAGCGTAAATATATATATTGATTGCAATTATTCCCGAATGAGTGAGCGTTCATGTGCAAAGAATTAGCATTTCAATTATTATATTATCCACTGTGTAGTGACTCTTGTCTTTCCCGGCCTCTCAGTCCACACCCACTTCTCATAATTTCCTTGTAACCATATACACTGCTCAAAAATTAAAGGAACACTAAAATAACACATCCTAGATCTGAATGAATGAAATATTCTTATTAAATACTTTTTACTTTACATAGTTGAATGTCTGACACAAAATCACACAAAATTATCAATGGAAATCAAATTGATCAACCCATGGAGGTCTGGATTTGGAGTCACACTCAAAATTAAAGTGGAAAACCACACTACAGGCTGATCCAACTTGATGTAATGTCCTTAAAACAAGTCAAAATGAGGCTCAGTAGTGTGTGTGGCCTCACGTGCCTGTATGACCTCCCTACAACGCCTGGGCATGCTCCTGATGAGGTGGCGGATGGTCTCCTGAGGGATTTCCTCCCAGACCTTGACTAAAGCATCCGCCAACTCCTGGACAGTCTGTGGTGCAACGTGGCTTTGGTGGATGGAGCGAGACATGATGTCCCAGATGTGTTCAATTGGATTCAGGTCTGGGGAACGGGCGGGCCAGTCCATAGCATCAATGCCTTCCTCTTGCTCTTGCAGGAACTGCTGACACACTCCCGCCACATGAGGTGGCGTTGTCTTGCATTAGGAGGAACCCAGGGCCAACCGCACCAGCAATGGTCTCACAAGGGTCTGAGGATCTCATCTCGGTACCTAATGGCAGTCAGGCTACCTCTGGCGAGCACATGGAGGACTGTGCGGCCCCAAAGAAATGCCACCCACACCATGACTGACCCACCTCCAAACCGGTCTGCTGGAGGATGTTGCAGGCAGCAGAACGTTCTCCACGGCGTCTCCGACTCTGTCACGTCTGTCACATGTGCTCAGTGTGAACCTGCTTTCATCTGTGAAGAGCACAGGGCGCCAGTGGCGAATTTGCCAATCTTGGTGTTCTCTGGCAAATGCCAAACGTCCTGCACGGGTTGGGCTGTAAGCACAACCCCCACCTGTGGACGTCGGGCCCTTATACCACCCAATGGAGTCTGTTTCTGACCGTTTGAGCAGACACATGCACATTTGTGGCCTGCTGGAGGTCATTTTGCAGGGCTCTGGCAGTGCTCCTCCTGATCCTCCTTGCACAAAGGCGGAGGTAGCGGTCCTGCTGCTGGGTTGTTGCCTCCTACGGCCTCCTCCACGTCTCCTGATGTACTGGCCTGTCTCCTGGTAGCGCCTCCATGCTCTGGACACTACGCTGACAGACACAGCAAACCTTCTTGCCACAGCTCGCATTGATGTGCCATCCTGGATGAGCTGCACTACCTGAGCCACTTGTGTGGGTTGTAGACTCCGTCTTCATGCTACCACTAGAGTGAAAGCACCGCCAGCATTCAAAAGTGACCAAAACATCAGCCAGGAAGCATAGGAACTGAGAAGTGGTCTGTGGTCACCACCTGCAGAACCACTCCTTAATTGGGGTGTCTTGCTAATTGCCTATAATTTCCACCTGTTGTCTATTCCATTTGCACAACAGCTGTGAAATGTATTGTCAATCAGTGTTGCTTCTCAGTGGACAGTTTGATTTCACAAAAGTGTGATTGACTTGGAGTTACATTGTGTTGTTTAAGTGTTCCCTTTATTTTTTTGAGCAGTGTATATTGTTTGTTTATGCATTTCTGTGATTATTTAGTTAGTAAATAAATTATTAAGACAATTTATGTATGGATGATTCATAGTGAAGGCTGGGTTTGTGCAGATAACTTACGATGTTTGGAATGAGACTAACGTGAGGTAAAGAATGACTCATTAATTAGAAGACTAATTGGTCAGATATGAAGATTTTCCTTGGTGCCCCGACTTCCTGGTTAATTACATTTACATGATTAGTCTAATCACAGAGAATTGATTTGATAAAATAAGTCTTCACTTTAGTCATGCCAAAGACACGACACTAGGCTCACCCATACTGAGAATGTGTCATCTAATGCATTGTTTCCAGCCATTTGTTCATTTTTCTACAGCCTGTCCCTTCTTTGATTATCAGCTGTTGTCAAACACACATGGGTCTGAAAATACGATTCTCTTCCTTAATAGTGTGCAGCTTAATCTACTAGATGAAAAGCCAAAATGAGTATGACATCCTGGCATTTAAAGCATACTCAATCTTCTAAATGTCACACTATAAAATATTATATTTCCACAGAACCAAAATGTGTTGTCTCAGTCATTTCAGCCTGACCTGTGACTTCACTGACCTCTAGTAGCTTTGGTCAAGTTACCATAGTCAGGGACATGTTATCCTACAGTAGATCTCTCTGAGCTTTGGTTTCATACTCACCAACCACTACGTCTTTCCCATCGACTAGACCTGCGGATACCAACTCCTGAGACACTCCATCTGAGGAATCTGAGGGAAGGTAGGTGAGTGAGTACAAAACCGAGAGATATGGAGATAGATGGGGGGAGAGATAAACAGAGCAGGAGGGGTTAGTTATGTGAGAAGAAAAAAAGTGTGATGGGTCCATATGTGATTGTAACCCACTAACAGGTCGACTTTTGTTTAGATACAGTGCCTTCAGAAAGTATTCACACGTCTTGACTTTTCCCACATTTTGTAAGGTTACAGCCTGAATTAAAAAATATATTAAATTCATATTTTGTTTCACTGATCTACACACAATACCCCATAATGTCAAAGTGGAATTATGTTTTTAGAAATGTCTACAAATTATAAAAAAATGTATGGGTAAAATCATTTGAGTCAATAAGTAGTCAACCTTTTTGTTATGGCAAGCCAAAATAAGTGCAGGATTGTTGAGGAAAACTTGTTCCAAGGATCAGGCAGAGCTCATTATCCAGTTTATTAAAACAATTGCAGGGAAGTTCACTCAGGACATACAGAAGCAGAAGAACAAACAAATCTACAGAATCGCAGTCATTTATATAAAGTACCAGTCAAAAGTTGACACACCTACTCATTCAAAGGTTTTTCTTTATTTGTACGATTTTCTACATTGTAGAATAATAGTGAAGACATAAAAACTATGATATAACACATATGGAATCATGTAGTAACCCCAAAAAAGTGTTAAACAAATATATTTTAGATTCTTCGAAGTAGCCACCCTTTGCCTTGATGACAGCTTTGCACAATCTGGCATTCTCTCAACCGGCTTCACTTGGAATGCTTTTCCAACAGTCTTGAAGGAGTTCCCACATATGCTGAGCACTTGTTGGCTGCTTTTCCTTCACTCTGCAGTCCAACTCATCCCAAACCATCTCAATTGGGTTGAGGTCGGGTGATCGTGGATGCCAGGTCATCTGATGCAGCACTCCATCACTCTGCTTCTTGGTAAAATAGCCCTTACACAGCCTAGGAGGTGTGTTGGGTCATTGTCCTGTTGAAAAACAAATGATAGTCCCACTAAGAACAAACCACATGGGATGGCATATCGCTGCAGAATGCTGTAGTAGCCATGCTGGTTAAGGTGTGCCTTGAATTCTAAATAAATTACTGAAAATGTCACCAGCAAAGCACCATCACACCACCTCCTCCATGCTTTACAGTGGGAAATACATGTGTTATTTCATAGTTTTGATGTCTTCGGAATTAGAAGCACAAGCATTTCGCTACACTCGCATTAACATCTGCTAACGATGTGTATGTGACCAATAACATTTTATTTGATTCACTATTATTCTACATTGTAGAAAATAGTCAAAATAAAGAAAAACCCTGGAATGAGTAGGTGTCCAAACCTTTGACTGGTACTGTACTTCACCTACACAAAGAACTGCTTACCCCTACATACGCGATAAGGGGTACTTAGCTGCAATCCCTTAAAGCATTATACAAAAAAGAACTGGTTCTAACCAGTTCTCACAGCCTATGTGTCTAAGACAGGGGAGTGATAAGATCTTTAGATCCTGAACAGGAATTCAGCCTGGCTGGGCCTTCGGTGCCCTAAAGATGAGGAGCCAGTAACAAATCACTCCTTTGTTGCGGTGTGTGAAGAAGGTACTGGACAGCTGTGAAAAATTACCAGTGATATACAGTTGAAGTCGGAAGTTTACATACACCTTAGCCAAATACATTTAAAAACTCAGTTTGACAATTCCTGACATTTAATCCGCGTAAGAATTCCCTGTCGTAGGTCAGTTAGGATCACCACTTTATTTTAAGAATGTGAAATGTCAGAATAATAGCAGAGAGAATGACTTATTTCGGCTTTTATTTCTTTCATCACATTCCCAGTGGGTCAGAAGTTTACATACACTCAATTAGTACTTGGTAGCATTGCCTTGAAATTGTTTGACTTGGGTCAAATGTTTTGGGTAGCCTTCCACAAGCTTCCGACAATAAGTTGGGTGAATTTTGGTCCATTCCTCCTGACAGAGCTGGTGTTACTGAGTCAGGTTTGTAGGCCTCCTTGCTCGCACACGCTTTTTCAGTTCTGCCCACAAATGTTCTATAGGATTGAAGTCAGGGCTTTGTGATGGCCACTCCAATACCTTGACTTTGTTGTCCGTAAGCCATTTTGCCACAACTTTGGAAGTATGCTTGGGCTCATTGTCCATTTGGAAGACCCATTTGCGACCAAGATTTAACTTCCTGACTGATGTCTTGAGATGTTGCTTCAATATATCCACATAATTTTCCTTTCTCATGATGCCATCTATTTTGTGAAGTGCACCAGTCCCTCCTGCAGAAAAGCACCCCCACAACATGAAGCTGCCACCCCCGTGGGATGGTGTTCTTCGGCTTGCAAACATCCCCCTTTTTCCTTCAAACATAACGATGGTTATTATGGCCAAACAGTTCTATTTGTGTTTCATCAGACCAGAGGACATTTCTCCAAAGATTACAATCTTTGTCCCCATCTGCAGTTGCAAACCGTAGTCTGGCTTTTATATGGCAGTTTTGGAGCAGTGGCTTCTTCCTTGCTGAGCAGCCTTTCAGGTTATGTCGATATAGGACTCGTTTTACTGTGCATATAGATACTTTTGTACCCGTTTCCTCCAGCATCTTCACAAGGTCCTTTGCTGTTCTGGGATTGATTTGCACTTCCCGTACCAAAGTACGTTCATCTCGAGACAGAAAGAACGCGTCTCCTTCCTGAGCGGTATGACAGCTGCATACTCCCATGGTGTTTATACTTGGGCACTAMTGTTTGCACAGATGAACGTGGTACCTTCAGGCATTTGGAAATTGCTCCCAAGGATGAACCAGACTTGGAGGTCTACAATTATTTTCTGAGTTCTTGGCTGATTTCCTTTGATTCTCCCATGATGTCAAGCAAAGAGGCACTGAGTTTGAAGGTAGGTCTTGAAATACATCCACAGGTACACCTCCAATTGACTCAAATGATGTCAATCAGAAGCTTCTAAAGCCATGACATCATTTTCTGAAATTTTCCAAGCTGTTTAAAGGCACAGTCAACTTAGTGTATGTAAACGTCTGACCCACTGGAATTGTGATACAGTGAATTATAAGTGAAAAAATCTATCTGTAAACAATCGTTGGAAAAATTACTTGTGTCATGCAAAGTAGATGTCCTAACCAACTTGCAAAAACGACAGTTTATTAACAAGAAATTTGTGGAGTGGTTGAAAAACAAGTTTTAATGACTTCGACCTAAGTGTACATAAACTTCCGACTTCAACTGCAGTACATTTAGTACGATTCAACTCAAGCGTTTACATAGCATTAGATTGTAACGTAACCATTTTGCCCCAACAGGAGTGCTGCACAAGTCACATAATAAGTTGCAATAATAGTGTTTAAGATGATGTTTAAATGACTACCTCATTTCTGTACCTCACACATACAGATAATTGTAAGGTCCCTCAGTTGAGCAGTGAATTTCAAACACAGATTCAACCACAAAGACCAGGGAGGTTTTCCAATGTCTCGCAAAGGGCACCTATTGGTAGATGGGTGAAAAAATAAGCAGACATTGAATATCCCTTTGAGCATGGTGCAGTTAATAACACTTTGGGTGGTGTGTTAATACACCCAGTCACTACAAACATACAGGCATCCTTCCTAACTCCGTTGCCAGAGATGAAGGAAACCGCTCTGGGATTTCACCATGAGGCCAAAAGTGTGGTCATTTTATATAAACTATTTATTCAATGAATTTACAGAAAATGTGCTATATCGTGATATGCATCGTTATATGAAATGACTTATAATCGGGATATGAGATTTTGGCCATATCGCCCAGCTCTAGTACGTGATTGCAAAGGGCATCAGTGTCTTAACAGAGCGATTTGCCAAGGCAGGATACTCTGAGCGCAGCCCAATCAATTTTCAAAGATCCGCTTGTTGCAATTTCGATGAGGCTCTCTTGTTCAGATATTGGTAAGTGGACTGGAGACAACGCATGAAAAGGATAATGAATCCAGTTGTTTGTGTCTTCCGTTTCGGGAAAGTACCTGTGTAATTGCGCACCCAGCTCACTCAGGTGCTTCACTATATCACATTCAACATTGTCCTGTAAGCTTGAGTTCATTTGCACACAAAAAAAATCATACAATGATGGAAAGAGCTGTGTGTTGTCCTTGTTAATGCAGACAGCAAAGAGCTCCAACTTCTTAATCATAGCCTCAATTTTGCCCCGCACATTGAATATAGTTGCTGAGAGTCCCTGTAAGACAAGGGACTCAGACAAGTGAAAATTATGGTCCGTAAGAAAACTTTAAGCTCGCTTCTGTGTCAATACTTTGCCCCTTGATAACCAGCGCACTTCTGTATGTTGTAAAAGCGTTACATGGTCGCTGCCCATATCATTGCATAATGCAGAAATACACGAGAGTTCAGGGTCCTTGCTTTAACAAAGTGAACCATTTTCACTGTACTGTCCAAAATGTCTTTCAAGCTGTCAGGTATTCCCTTGGCAGCAAGAGCCTCTCGGTGGCTGCTGCAGTGTACCCAAGTGGCGTCGGGAGCAACTGCTTGCACACGCGTTACCACTCCACTATGTTCCCTGTCATGGCTTTGCGCCATCAGTACAGATACAACAATCTTGACCACCAAAGTCCATTTGATGTCACAAAGCTGTCCAGTACTTTAAAAATATCCTCTCATGTTGTCCTGGTTTCCAGTGGTTTGCAGAAGAGGATTTATTCCTTAATTGACCCCCCATAAACATAAAGGACATATACCAGGAGCTGTGCCAGGCCCGCCACGGCTGTGGATTCATCCAGCTGTAACGCATATAATTCACTGGCTTGTATGCAAAGCAGTAATTGTTTCAAAACATCTCCTGCCATGTCACTGATGTGTTGTGAAACAGTGTTGTTTGATGAAGGCATTGTCTGTATATTTTTTGGGGCCTTTTCCCCCTGCATTGTCCCAGCCATATCCGCAGCAGCAGGAAGAATGAAGTCCTCCACAATAGTATGGAGCTTGCCTGTCCTAGCCACTCGGTAGCTCACCATATAAGACGCTTCTTGCCCCTTCTTATTAATGGTATCTGTTGCTTTTATACATGTCTTACTACTCGAAAGTCGTCTTTATTCTCGCTCAAAAAACTCCTATGGTTTATTTTTCAAATTGTCATGTTACGTTTCTAAATGTCTGCCCAAGAGTGAAGGTTTCCCGTGAGAGAGAACGGTTAATGTGATTGGATGTTAATTATTTGACTAGGCTACCTGTATTTCACATTGTGTTGCTATTTCTCTTAACACTAGATGGTTTCATTTTATTTTCTGCAGTGAAACGAGGCTACTCAGGCGAGAAAAACATCTCACCCAAATGTATAGCCCCGTTGGAAAATATAAAAAGGTACTGTTTGAAAATGTGAAGAAAAACGAATTAAAAAATTTAACAAATGTTTTCAAATGTGAATCACGTTTTTATTTGGCATACCCCCGACAGCATTGCGCGTACGCCCCCCAGTCTGAGAATACCTGCGGTAGATTAAGACGCATCCAATGCAAAAAAAACATCTCTAGCCTAAACTGTCGGATTTCGATGGGGATTAGATTTCCGCAGGGCCGTGGAAATCGCCTCTACGGGTTTAAATCCATTTTAATCCCACTTGTAACGCAACAAAATGTGGAAAAAGTCAAAGGGTGTGAATACTTTCTGAAGGCACTGTATGTTTTAACAAGCAAACAAGAGTGCAAGACCAGCCAAAAGTCAGCCAGTTAGCTCCCTCTGTTGGCTCCAGTTTAACATAACAGAGCAGCAATAGGTTGGTGAGTGTGAGGGAAAAACAGGAAATAGCTAACACACAGAGACAGACAGACACTTACCTCTACCAGGCATGAACTCAAATCGGATGTCGTTCAGTTCTTTCTTCAAGTTCCTGGGAAGAGGAGAGTTAGAACTGGTTAGGAGGAGGTCTGAACATTCAGGTTAGGCGGTGTCAACCATTGTCCAATTGTGATTACCTACTCATAAAACATTGTGATTATCTACTCATAAAACATTGTGATATACCCCTATTGGCCAACACTGTTTGTTATATAAATAAAACAACCCAGCTAAAAAACACAGTTGGGCTATGGCGCGAAATCGGATGCTACAACTGGACGAAACATGACAAAATGTAATGTTGAAAGCCTGGACAGATACTAAGTTCAGGCAAATATTATCTAATATTCCTTTCTGGTGGAGGAGCTTGGGCATGGAACAGGTTTGTGTCTGTGTGGCACGCACACAATGGAGCAAAGTGACAGTCAACTGATGACGAATGGGCGGTCTTGCCGTAGTGAGTTTGGTTATAAATCATGGGCTGGATAGAAGCAAAGTCTGCTGTCTTCAGAACTGGATAATAATTGCTTAATTTGCCTCATCCTCATTTGTTCAACTTCTCATAAAGCTATGATTGAGAATGTTTTGGGGCTATTTCGTTTCCACTGGTCCAACGGCATCATGAACTTTACAGAGTATCAGGACATTTTAGCTAAAAACCTGGTTGCCTCTGTTAAGAGGCTGAAACTTAGCTGCAAGTGGTTCTTCCAGCAAGACAATAACCCCAAGCACACATCAAAATCTACAAAGAAATTATTAAGTGACCACAAAATCAACATTTTGCAATGGCCATCTCAGTCTCCAGACTTGAACCCCATTGAAAACCTGTGGTTTGAATTGAAGAGGGCAGTCCATGCAGGGAGACGAAGGATATCGAGGATCTGGAAAAATGGTCTACGGGTTCAATATGTTTTCCAATCTCATTTTAGAAATAGGCGCAGTGTCGTTACCCTCACAAGGACAGAGTTCAACAGTATCGAAAACAAAAGTGTCAATAAATTTCACCCCTATCTTCAGTTGTTTTATATACTTGTTAAACAAAATCTGAGCAATTGTATTAGTATAAAATATCATTTTCAAAGGTTTTATACATTATTTTTAGCTTATCTTGGTCAATAATTATAGACCCCATTGTATATTTTAAAAAATGAATAGGTTTAGGCTATAAGGCCCATGCATCTGACAGACAGACAGTGAGTGAGTGATAGATAATCCTAGTCATATTAGCAACCCATGTTAGTTGATGATAATCCTAGTCATATTAGTAACCCTGCTAGTTGATGATAATCCTAGTCCTATTAGTAACCTTGTTAGTGATGATAATCCTAGTCATATTAGTAACCTGCTAGTTGATGATAATCCTAGTCATATTAGTAACCCTGCTAGTTGATGATAATCCTAGTCATATTAGACAACCTGCTAGTTGATGATAATCCTAGTCATATTAGTAACCCTGCTAGTTGATGATAATCCTAGTCTATTAGTAACCCTGCTAGTTGATGATAATCCTAGTCTATTAGTAACCCTGCTAGTTGTTAACTAGTCCTATTAGTAACCTGTAGTTGATGATATCCTAGTCATATTAGTAACCTGCTAGTTGATGATAATCCTAGTCATATAGAACCCTGCTAGTTGTGAAACCTAGTCATATTAGTACCAACCATGCTAGTTGATGATAATCCTAGTCATATTAGTAACCAACCCATGCTAGTTGATGATAATCCTAGTCATATTAGTAACCCTGCTAGTTGATGATAATCCTAGTCATATTAGTAACCCTGCTAGTTGATGATAATCCTAGTCATATTAGTAACC
The DNA here is from genome assembly GCF_002910315.2 of Salvelinus sp. IW2-2015. NCBI lineage: Eukaryota > Metazoa > Chordata > Actinopteri > Salmoniformes > Salmonidae > Salvelinus > Salvelinus sp. IW2-2015. Next base: position 3,925,480 of record NC_036859.1, on the reverse strand, counting down.
CTGCTAGTTGATGATAATCCTAGTCATATTAGTAACCCTGCAGTTGATGTAATCTCGTCATAATGTAACCCTGCTAGTTTGATGAATCCTAGTCATATTAGCAACCCTGCTAGTTGATGATAATCCTAGTCATATTAGTAACCCTGCTAGTTGATGATAATCCTAGTCCTATTAGTAACCCTGCTGGTTGATGATAATCCTAGTCATATTAGTACCCTGCTAGTTTGATGATAATCCTAGTCATATTAGCAACCCTGCTAGTTGATGATAATCCTAGTCATATAGCAACCCTGCTAGTTGATGATAATCCTAGTCCTAGTAACCCTGCTGGTTGATGATAATCCTAGTCATATTAGTAACCCTGCTAGTTGATGATAATCCTGTCATATAGTAACCTGTTAGTTGATGATCTAGTTATAGTAACCCTGCTATTTATGATAATCCTAGTCATATTAGTAACCCTGCTAGTTGATGATAATCTAGTCATATTAGCAACCCTGCTGGTTGATGATAATCCTAGTCATATTAGTAACCCTGCTAGTTGATGATAATCCTAGTCATATTAGTAACCCATGTAGTTGATGATAATCCTAGTCATATTAGTAACCCTGCTAGTTAATGATAATCCTAGTCATATTAGTAACCCTGCTAGTTAATGATAATCCTAGTTATATTGTAACCCTGCTAGTTGATGATAATCCTAGTCATATTAGCAACCCTGCTAGTTGATGATAATCCTAGTCATATTAGCAACCCTGCTAGTTGATGCATATTTAGATCTCCCTTCTTTTAACATTTCTAAAGGATATTTCCATCTCCATCACATGAAACCGCTCACAATGGTGTTCTCATTAATTTCAGTATGGAACGAACAGTCGCACGTAGCCTACTGCCCTGTGCACATTGCTGTGCTTATGTGAGAAAATAAATGATCAACATTTTATGTTTAACGTTCTGATCTGTTGCATGAGCCTCATTGCTTTATTATGTTTAGGGGATGTAGCCTAGGCCTACTAGTTGTATGTATTTGGGCTCTATCRTCTGTTTGGAATAGGCTACTTCTTTCWCGCACATAACAACAARCYGACCAATAGAATAGGTAAGGTTTTCTACTATGGGCGATAGTAGATTAACATACAGTACGCTAGTGATTTTGCTGTTCGTTACTCGTCTTGTTGGCTGAGGAAAAGTACATTTCGGTAGTTATTCTAACATAGGCGGCACATGGGTTTCAAGTATGGGGAAGATAATTTCCACCATAAAAATGTASCTTTATAAWAAAGCATTCCATGCATCCTCAYATTTGCAGATTTATGTAAAATAGCCYAATATTCCTAATGTGATGATTAGATTGGATGGTCATAATTTAGGATAATAAAACTCACTGTTCGCAACAAAAAACGTCAACGCAGCGCACGTAGTGGCTTAGAGTAGGCCTACGCTATATCAGATAGGAGAAGAAATGTTACGCTTCCTTTGCACAGGAAAATGTTTGCGTTTTGTAAACACATTTYTAACTTTATTTAACTARGCAAGTCAGTTAAGAACAAATTCTTATTTACAATGACAGCCTACACCGGCTAAACCCGGACGACGCTGGGCCAATTGTGCGTCGCCCTATGGGACTCACAATCACGGCCGGATGTGATACAGCCTGGAATCGAACCAGGAACTGTAGTGATGCSTTTTGCACTGAGATGCAGTGCCTTAGACCACTGACACTCATGATTGCAATTCTATTACACTTTATATGACAGGAGACATTAACAGAATATTTGTTAATACGACAAATTACTGGGTAGCCTACTCTGCTGACACTGACATACTGAAACAATAAAAACGACATTGTCTGATCTATTAGGCCTATGAAAAGGGGAGACCCATCTAACCTGGAGGAGGAAATTATTGTCCAAAAACAAACAAAAAAGTGGCACTGACCCAATGATAAAGACAGTGAATATGCACACTCACCAAGGATWTGGCCGATGTTCTCCGCTGGTGCCAATAAGTGCCAATACTTTCCCCTCAAATAAGCTGAGAATTTCGATAACTAAAAGACAGATTGGAGTSTTTTCATTGTCTTCTCTTTACAGCAATAGCCATTTGTTTTCAAAACTGTTTTTCCACGATTGTGTGTATTTTTTTATATTGCGATATGCTTGGCTGGGTCTCTCTGCTTTTCACTGACAGTCGCAACTCAACAATCATCTATTTGGTCCAAATTGAAGGCCCTTCCAGCTGTAGGCTATGTGATTTAAAATAATCCACAGCTTTGGGTGGGTGGACACCCTAATCGTGGGTGGGCGCCCTAATCAGGTTATGCAACCAATGCATATGGGGRTCTGGTAAATTTCTTAAATGTCCGGTAAATTCAAATGCTGCCGGTATAATGCCTGGTGGCACATTTTCCTAACGGAAACAATGTCACCCACCACTGGATGCGTACCTCAACCTCAACACCAGGCTGATGGGGACTTTGGTRGCGGCAGGGTCCTGGGCTACAGCGTCTCCCTGGGTAAGGGTGGCCTCAGCTGGCTTGTCGTGCCCTGCCCCTCCTGGACGGAGCAGACTGGGAGAACCATCCTCTGGAGGGAAGATCTGAGGTGGACCAGAGATAAAGAGATAAACTCATGCTGTATCAGAAAGAGATTAATCCACCTTTTAAGGTGGATGTGGTTTTGATTGTCAACCTTGTGGTAATATTACCAAAGCTACCTTTAAAGGGATACKTTGGGATTTTGGCAATCAAGCCCTACTTCCCCATAGTTAGATGTACCAGTGGATACCAATTTTTATGCCTTTGCGTGCCTAGTGTTAACGCAGTGGCTTACTAGCGTTAACGCAATGACTGGAAGTCTATGGTTGGAAGTCTATGGTATCTACTAGCATGCTAGCAGTTACCCATAGACTTCCAGTCACTGCGCTAACGCTAGTAAGCCACTGCGTTAACGCTAGGCACGCAAAGGCATAAAAATTGGTATCCACTGGTACATCTAACTATGGGGAAGTAGATACAGGGCTTAATTGCCAAAACCCCAAAGTATCCCTTTAAGATGAAGGCACTAACTATAAGTCACTCTGGATAAGAGTGTCTGCTAAATGACTAAAATGTAAATGTAAAGCCTTTTTACACTGTATTCTCTCAGGCCATGAGGCTGTCAGGAGGCTGTCAGCCCTGGGCTAAGAGCCGTGTGAACGTGGCTATAGATACTTATGCCAAGTCTTACAATGCATTATGACTGCACCATAATGCATTATATACCTGTATGCCTTAAGTGAAGTGTTACCACATTATCTGCATGTCCATACACTTMTTTTGGGGGAGAGCAGATTAAAGAGTTAGATCAGGTCTTTGGCAATGATTCTTCTAATACATTTTCATACAAAACTAAAGCCGACCGGCATCCTATTGTTTCTGCAATGAATAAAAAGGTTTTTAGGTGTTCTGATTTATATCAACACCAGGGCTTACCTCAATGGATCCATCTTTCACTCTGGGAGACTAGAATGGGATACGACAAAGATGAACAGACGTCAGAAGAACATACAATGAAGGTTTTCCCTCCCCACAGAGTAACAGATTCATTGATTGATTGATTGATTGAGGAGTCCTAGGTGGCATTGAACCACTACAGGACTTAAAGTTACAGCTAGCAGACCTGGGTTCAGATATCATTTAAAATAATCAATATCTGTGCTTGATTGAACTTGCTTGGTACAATGAAAACAATAGAATAGTTGCAAGAGTGTAAACCACTCCAGGCAGACTAGAGCAAACCATAAGGGACGGTTTCCCGGACACAGATTGAACCTAATCCTGGACTAAAAAACCACTTCCGATGAAAATCTCCATTGAGAATGCTTTTYAGTCCAGGACAAGGCGTATTCTGTGTCTGRGAAACCAGCCCTAAAGCTAAGTATTGTAAAGATTTAATAGTATTTTAACCTAGGTCTGATGGCTAGGTTAAGGGTAACTAGGTTAGTCTCACCCTTAGAGCTGCCACGGCTGCCTTGCCCTCCTCACTCTCCATATCCAGTTCATCATCACTCCACTCCCACTCCCCGTCTTCTGTCTTGTGGAGACGACCACTGGAGCCAGGCACACGGCGCACCTAAACACACTATTTTATCTTTAGCATGGCATTGTGTGGTTTGAGTAAAAAAAGATACCTTGGACCAGTCCCTCGAAATMATCCACACAAACTTTTAATATCGTAAAACCATAGACACAAAATGCAACATTTACCTACCATACTGTAGGCCTAGACTACTGCTGTACATAGCAGGAAGGAAGTCACTGTGTCAAAGCATGATGTGTCTWTGTAGATTCCTGTGTTTGATGCCACTACGTACACTGCCCTGGAATAAGCACTAGGGCCTGTTCAGGAGGCTGTATCGCTGAATAACATTTTTATAGAACTGCATTGTGTAGAACAGCTATGACTGTGTGTCATGTAGAATTCCACTGCCAAGGGTTATAATTGTGTTGTCTCGTACCCTTTTGGATCTGTCTCCTATCGATGGACCTTTCTGCAGGAGCTTCTCTTCCAAGTATTCATTATTCTGCATGACAGAGACAGACAAGATTAAAATCACATGACAACATGGTTCTATTTTTCTTTGCAACAGCAGCCACTTGGGCTCTCGAGTGGCGCAGCAGTCTAAGGCACTGCATCTCAGTGCTAGAGGCGTCACTACAGACACCCTGGTTCGAATCCAGGCTGAATCACAACCGACTGTTATTGGGAGTCCCATAGGGCGGCGCACAACTGACCCAGCGTCATCCGGGTTTGGCCGGTGTAGGCCGTCATTGTAAATAAAAACGTGTTCTTAACCGACTTGCCTAGTTAAATAAAAATAATTATATTTGTCAAAGGTCCTACATATTACGGATGCACATACAGTGTACAAAACATTAGGAACAGCCGGTCTTTCCATGACAGACTGACCAGGTGAATCCAGGTGAAAGCTATGATCCCTTATTTGACGTCACTTGTTGAATTGACTTCAATCAGTGTAAATAGAGGGGAGGGGACATGTTAAAGGATTTTTAAGCCTTGAGACAATTGAGACATGGATTGTGTACATATGCCATTCAGAGTGTGAAYGGGCAAGACAAAATATTGAAGTGCCTTTGAACAGGGTATGGTAGAAAGTGCCAAGCGCACTGGTTTGAGTGATTCCAGAACTGCAATGCTGCTGGGTTTTTCACGCTGAACAGTTTCCCGTGTGTATCAAGAATGGTCCACCACCCAAAGGACATCCAGCCAACTTGACACAACTGTGGGAAGCATTGGAGTCAACATGGGTCCGCATCCCTGTGGAACGCTTTTGACACCTTAGAGTGTACAGTGAACAAATTGAGGCTGTTCTGATGGCAAAAAGGGGGTGCAACTCAATATTAGGAAGGCGTTCCTAATGTTTTGTCCACTCAGTGTATCTACAGTATCTGTCTTACCTTTGCTTTAGTGAAGAATTTATGCTTCAGCAGCTCAGCAGCAGTTGGTCTGAAAGACAGAGTGAGACAGTTATTTACTACTCCGCAGAACCTTAAAYGCACCACGGCAGGAAAATCAGATGAGGGAAGAGAATCCACTCAACAACAAAAAATGGGATGAAGAAAAGTTGTGACCCAGAATAAGACGACTAAGTGAATAATAATAATAGCCGCTTTCTGGTGTGCCATACAAAGGACAACGCTAACTTGGAGAAATTGTGTCACAGTGGAATTAGGGAGCCAACCTGGTTGTAAAACATCTGATTACTAGAATCACATTTGTTAGATTAGGGTTGAAGCAAAAGCCTGAAGGGGGAAGCTCTCCAGAAATACCCCGTCTCAGGTCAGTTATAGTCGGTGGTCCGATGTGACTCAGTCGGTTAGACCGTGGCCCCTGCAACGTCGGGGTAGTAGGTTCAATTCCCACTGGGGCCATATACTAAAATGTATGCAACTACTGTACTGTAAGCCACTTTGGATAAAAGCATCTGTTAAATGGCATACATTCTATTATGAGAGTTTGGGATAGTCACCTTTTCTCAGGCTCCTTCTGTAGACACAGAGATAGCATCTTCCTGAAGGACTTGCCGTACTTCTTCACCATCTCCTTGTCCTGGATCCCCGTCTCCAAGCAGGGAGGGTCATTCTGCAGGGTCAACATTAACACCTACACACACACACACACACACACACCACACACAAGGTTACTACCCACACAACACCAGGTCATGACCAGGTTATTACACACACAAGATGTAAGACAACATCAGTTGGCAATTTAATTCATATATATTTAGCCAGGATAGTCTCCGAAACTGATTTTCAGGGGGATAAAGATGACACTGCTTCCACATCTTTCCAAGTAAATGTGTATAAATCACCTTCATGGGTGGATATTTATGATATGGGGCAGCGCCTGTAGCCAGCTCGATGGCTGTGATCCCGAAACTCCAGATATCTGCTTTGTAGTCATAACCTCTGACCTGAGGAGAGAGGAAGAATAATTGTAAGATATTTTTTCAAATATCTAAGAGCAGCTGTACTAACAGTTAGACAGATAAAATGGTAGCTGACAAACAATCACGACAGATAAAGTGCTTGTAACTTCTCAAAAGATCTGAAGCAAGAGGAAATTGTGTATGCCTCCACTACGCTCTTTGGAGGTGAATTCGTTTTCATCTAGAAGTTAGATAGAAATAGAAGATAAGGAGAGTGATAGCGAAAGCAAGAGATGGAGAGAGAGAGAGAGAGAGAGCAACAGAGAGAGAAAGAAAGAAAAACAGAAAGAGGATTGCCACCCACCTGCTCCATGACCTCTGGGGCCATCCAACATGGCGTTCCGACAAATGTCTTTCTGACCTTAGTTCTGGTCATATCTCCTCCCGCTGCTAAGAAGGCACTCACACCAAAGTCTGGGATAGACAGAAGGGAGGAGAGAGGTGAGAGTTGGTAGATAGAAAGATCAGAGAGATAGGCAACCAACCAATAGACTTGTTCCAGAGGAGTAAATGCTAGAAAGTTTGTATAATTTGTATTGGTAAAAAACAGAAGGAGAAAAAAAACATAATACTTTTCCAGCATAAATAAGCATAAGGGAGTTGAGGTTTTGGGACACATGACCATACCTGCGATTTGCACTGAGCCATCGTCCCCGAGAAGAATATTACCAGCCTTCAAATCCCTGTGAACAGAAAAAAACTATATTTATTTGCTCCTGATAAATGCACTCCATCAATCTGAGCCAAACATGCTGATCAGGGCATACTACTAAAAAGTTGTCATTATCCTGTGTGTCTAGGGCCTGTTTTAGCTGTATGGCACTGTGGTGTTTCAGCTGGATGACAAATCACTGTATGTTCCTGGGGAGAAGCTGTTGAATGAATAAAATAATGAAAGACTGAATGAATAAGGGAGTTTACATGAAGGGAGGAAGTTAAGAATTAAATAGGATGTGTGCCAATTTCTTTGACTGGCTCTTGAATGTCACAACTCTGCAAAATGCACCTATAATTTGACTTTGGTCAGAGAACAAAACACAGGTTAATGTCCATGCTAAATATTTCAAGTTCAAAATCAAGTTTAGGTTAAAAAAAAAGAACTTTTTAAAAAAACATGCGACTGCACCTGTGAATCTGCCCATTCTTATGCAGGTACTCCAGTCCTTCCAGGACCTCTTTAAGGATGGTGGCTATGGACGATTCATCCAGCACCCCAGACTTATGCTCCCCACGAGATATGATGTGTTTAATAATGTCCAGTACTGAGCCTGAGAAAGAAATATTGGAGAGAGAGAGAGACAGAAGCAATGAGAGGTTACTATCAGTTAGCTGTAGGATTCAACATGCGTCATAGGAGGGTGAACAGTAAAATCATGAATTTCTTGGTCAATTCCTTTCAGGTCAATAGTACTTGACTTCAAAGGTCTTGTTATTTAGATTTTGTGAACAGAAATAGCTATCACACACACGTCTCATTACAAGCAAAGGTAGTGCACAGAATATATAAAGATAAAAGGAGGTGTCCATAACAGGCAGCAGGGAGAGTCTGGGCTGAGATGCCAGGAGGATGGACAGTACTAGGCTGAGAGTCAAGGCCACAGCTGGAGAAAAGCTGCTGCTCTGTGGCCAAGTGAACCTGGTAAGCAGGCACCTGGGATGGAGATGGGGTCTGGTAGTTCAAGAACAAACTTCCATTTCAAATACAATTTCATTACTATTATCAACACTATATTAACAGTCGAGCTGGCAACAACCTGATATCAATCTCAATTACATGTCATCCCAGACAGTTTGARAGGCCAGTGCAGGGGCAGCCATTTGTAAATGTGTTCTAACAKTAGTACTTACCACCACTGAGTAGCCTCATCACCAGCCACAGCTCGTCCTTCACTACGAAGGATGTGTAGTAGGACACGATGTTGGGGTGGTGGCACTGGGACATAGCCTGGATCTCTTTCTGCAAAAAAAGGGAAGAGAAAGAGAGCGAGAGAGAGACTCTGAGAGGACTGTATCAGTCTCAGCAATGCAGTCATAAAGTCTTTCCCTCTGATTTTGTGTGTGTGTGTGTGTGGTGTGTGGTGTGTATGTGTGTCTGCTGTTGCACTCTCACCTTTTCCAGCCCCTCCTCTACAGCTAGCCAATACCAGAGGCCATATTGTGAGATTTTGACAATTCATTTTGACTGTGGGTAAATAGATAAAGTGCTTCATTGCTAAAATATCACACTATCCCTTTAAGAGGGCTTGCTATCAAATTGTTATCTAGTATTTATTAGATAGTATTGATTCCTATACTGTCAACTCCTGAAAGACATTGCGCTCTAAACATGTGAGTGCGTGCATACCTGTCTGTGTGTTTGCATGCATGTGTGGGAGCGTATCTGTGGTATGCATCTGTCTGTGTCTGTGTGTGTGTTACCAGGAGCTCGTCCATACTGGTCTGACACTTCTCCAGGTTGATGCGTTTAATGGCCACCCTCTCCTTCCTGGGCTCACAGTAGGCCGCCTGCACCACAGCCGTGGCACCACTCCCTGAAGAGGAAACGTAGGAGGAAGAATTAGAATGTAACACACCTCCAGAGGGAAGCCAGTGGCACCATTACTTGGGACACACCAAGAGGGSGAGGGGGTTGAGCATAACACACACACTGTTGGGAACACATAAGGGTTTAACTAATCGTAATGTTTTGTTACCAGACAACTTCAACAAAACCRAGAGGAAGACAGAGGGGGAAGAATGTAACACACATAGGTAAACCATGAGGGTTTAAATTACAGTAGCTAATCATTTAACTCCAGTGTTTGACAACGAAGAGATATAAAGMACTCCAATTGTAAAATAGTCTTYTCTTTTTAGTCATAGATATGGCTCAAATTACAGTAATTGACCCGACAACTACAACAAAAGCCAATAAGAAGTCAGTTGGGGAAGTTGCACATTTACAGGAAAACTAGCTAGCTACAGTAATGTTTCAATACTCAACAAGTCACTATAACACCGCTGTATTTACTACAAATAAATATTTATKATTTTACATTTTGCAGGATAAAATCGAGGTGTCCAAATAAAATACAAAAATCTAAACAATTAGTAATAAGAGCAAAAGGCAACCATCTAATAATAATAACAATTAAATAATAATACAAATATACAGTACTAGTCAACAGTTGACACACCTACTCAAGCCAGGGTTTCTCCTCATTTTTACTATTTGACATTGTAGAATAATAGGGAAGACACCAAAGCTATGAAATAACACATATGGAATCATGTTGTAAGCAAAAAAGTGTTAAACAAATCAAAATATATTTTATATTTGAGATTCTTCAAAGTAGCCACCCTTTGCCTTGATGACAGCTTTGCACCCTCTTGGCATTCTCTCAACCAGCTTCATGAGGTATGGAATGCATTTCAATTAACAGGTGTGCCTTGTTAAAAGTTAATTTGTGGAATTTCTTTCCTTCTTCATGCATTTGAGCTAATCAGTTGTGTTGTGACAAAGTAGGGCTAAGTCCATATTAGCCCTACAAGGTAGGGCTAAGTCCAAATAGGGCTAAGTCCATATTATGTCAAGAACTGCTCAAATTAGCAATGAGAAATGACAGTCCATCATTACTTTAAGACATGAAGGTCCGTCAATATGGACAATTTCAAGAACTTTGAAAGTTTCTTCAAGTGCAGTCGCAAAAACCATCAAGTGCTATGATGAAACTGGCTCTAATGCGGACCGCCACAGGAAAGGAAGACCCAGAGTTACCYCTGCTGCAGAGGATAAGTTCATTAGAGTTACCAGCCTCAGAAATTGCAGCCCAAATAAAAGCTTCACAGAGTTCAAGTAACAGACCCATCTCAACATCAACTGTTCAGAGGAAACTGCGTGAATCCTGTCTCTTATACACATCTAGATGTGTATAAGAGACAGACGCAGAGTAGGTGAACGGATGATCGCCGCATGTGTGGTTCCCACCGTAAAGCATGGAGGAGGAGATGTGGGGGTGCTTTGCTGGTGACACTGTCGGTCATTTATTTATAATTCAAGGCACACTTAACCAGCATGACTACCACAGCATTCTGCAGCGACACGCCATCCCATCTGGTTTGCTCTTAGTGGGACTATCATTTGTTTTTCAACAGGACAATGACCCCAACACACCTCCAGGCTGTGTAAGGGCTATTTGACCAAGASGGAGAGTGATGGAGTACTGCATTAGATGACCTGGCCTCCACAATCACCCGACCTCAACCCAATTGAGATGGTTCGGYATGAGTTGGACTGCAGAGTAGTGTTTCCTCTGCGTAAGTGTGGCGCTGCGCCACGGCAGAATCATTGCCGCCACACGAAAAGAAACATCCTATGTCTACCAAACATAGCTTCAATAAAGTTCCGTACAGCACATTTGCTTTTTAGCTCTGTGATGTAGCCTGCAACTCAAGAAACACAGTGCGCGAGTGACCAGTGTTCGATAGACACTCTGCGGCGCGAAACACAATTCACTTGAATCACCTCAGAGTGCACCTTCGTGAGAAACTGCAAGAAAGGTACGTTAGCTTGCATGTTTGACTAACGTTAGCTAGCCAACTAGCTAACTACACAAGCTAGCTATCACATAAAAACKAACATAATTTAGATCTATAATATTGCTGCCACAATTGTAACGGCAATAAGCTATCCARTATCCACAAGTATGTTGAGGATAGAAACATGGTTAACATTACTAGTCTAGCAAGTTAGCTAGCTACTTTCTTTGGAATTGTATCAAGTGCAAGCAAGATAGATACATTTATCTGACCTTGATTAGATTTTTTTTCCCACAGATGAGTTCATTGAAGTATTTCCAGCCACAGCAGCAAAAGAGAAAGGGGGAGCAGGGTCAAGAGTGTCAGGTAACGTCACCTTAGCTAGCTATYGTCAAATCAGCCGGAATKAAATAAAACTTTCTTTAGTTAGCTAACTCTTTAWAAGCTTRAGCYATCGTTTTATAACAAGTGTATGGCTTACTTTACGCAGAGGAAACACTGCTATGTGGTCCAACTCATCCCGAACCATCTCAATTGGGTTGAGGTCGGGTGATTGTGGAGGCCAGAGAAGAGGCAGAATCCCAGGAGTGAGGTAGGAATGCATGAGGGACAGAATGGAGCTGAGGGGAGAGAGCCAGGAGGGGAGATGGAAGGAGAAAAGGAGAGAGGAGAGCAGAGAGAAGAAGAAAGTAGATAAAAGGAGAGTGGTGGAGGAGGAGGAGAGAGGAGTAAGGCCAAGTGTGCACCACCTTCAATCCGGGTGAGACCCAAAGTGGCTTAAAATGTACAGACTGAAGCTGTGGCTATATAATACGCCACATGGTCAGTCAAATATCCTTTAATTAGGTTAGGGGTAAAAATGTTTGTGCAAATTTAGTCTGTACTAGTCTACAGCATTATGTGAAGTGTTGTAATGCTTGCTATCTGCAATAGGTATTGCCCAAGCCACCAGTAATTCCACTAAACTACACTCTATATCCGGTCTAGGAATGTTCTGCCGCCTGTACCGTCAACATAGGCAGGCTGCTAAGAGGGGTGTGTCAAAGCGCCCTTTTATTGAAATAGGGGCCCAGATTCATCAGTTGGACGATATTAACCGTAGACTACAACGTTCAACACCATAGTGCCCACAAAGCTCATCACTAAGCTAAGGACCCTGGGACTAAACACCTCCCTCTGCAACTAGATCATTGGACTTCCTGACGGGCCGCACCCAGGTGGTAAGGTTAGGCAACAACACATCAGCTACACTGATCCTCAACACGGGGGCTCCTCAGGGGTGTATGCTTAGTCCCCTCCTGTACTCCCTGTTCACCCACGACTGYGTGGCCAAACAACTCCAACACCATCATTAAGTTTGCTGATGGCACAACAGCGGTAGGCCTGATCACCGACAACGATGAGACAGCCTATAGGGAGGAGGTCAGAGACCTGGCAGTGTGGTGCCAGGACAACAACGTCTCCCTCAATGTGAGCAAGACAAAGGAGCTGATAGTGGACTACAGGCCCCCATTAACATTGACGGGTCTGTATAATGGAGCGGGTTGAGAGTTAAGTTCCTTGGTGTCCACCAACTAACTATCATGGTCCAAACACACCAAGACAGTTGTGAAGAGAGCACGACAACACCTTTTCCCCCTCAGGAGCATGAAAAGATTTGTCCTCAAAAAGATCCTCAAAAAGTACTACAGCTGCACCATCAAGAGCATCATGACWGGTTGCATCACCGCCTGGTATGGCAACTGCTCCGCATCTGACCATAAGGCGCTATAGAGGGTAGAGCGTACGGCCCAGTACATCACTGGGGACAAGCTTCCTGCCATCCAGGACCTACATACTAGGCGGTGTCARAGGAAAGCCCCAAAAATTGTCAAAGACTCCTGATGCTCTCATGCAGGTTTCAGTGTTACTTGCCTTGAAGCGAGCATAGAAGCAATTTAGCTCACCTGGTAGGCWTGTGTCACTGGGCAGCTCGCGGCTATGCTTGCCTTTGTAGTTTGTAATAGTTTGCAGGCCCTGCCACATCTGACAAGCGTCGGAGCCAGTGTAGTACGATTCAATCTTAGTCCTGTATTGATGCTATGTCTGTTTATTCCCCTCTGGTTGCACATTTAACATGCTGGTAGAAATCTGGTAAAACGGATTTAAGTTTCCCCTGCATTAAAGTCCCCAGCCACTAGGAGCCCYGCCTCTCGATGAGAGTTTTTCTTTTTGCTTATGGCCGTATACWGCTCATTGAGTGAGGTCCTAATTAAGAGMTCGTAAGTWAGCATTTCACAGTAAGGTCTATTCGGCGCATGTGACAAATAAAGTTTGATTTGATTTCTGGGCTCAGTTCAGAGAGGAGGAGAGTTAGGTTGAAACCAATGTTATACAAAAAAGATATATAACTTATTTTTATTTTTGTGTGTAATTAGGTCATAGATCCTTAATTGCTGGCCTCCAGGACGCCTAGACAGGAGGTTCCAACACCTGGAATTCTGGGGGCCTTCAGTGTATTGGGACCTCAGTGTGTTGGGCGTTCTCTAGTGAGAGGATAAACACCTTTAACCTGACCCTCCTCTCCAGCCAATTCTGCAGCTAGAGCTTCTGTGTGCAATAGTGGCCCTCTTTCCAAGCAACATGTGCTAGTTGGAGCATTCAAGGTACTCTGTTGGTTCTTCTTTAATGTTTTACATCTTTTGGTTTTTCATGTATTTCGGGGGTGGACCAGCTGACAACAATGACAAAGCTGGCCTCGCAGTTTGATGAGTGGAACAGCTCTACCCCTGCCTTAATCTGTCATTGCTGCAGCTGGCTACAACAGTGTCTTCCGTTAATTGATGAACTTCTCTGCAATGAAGCGAGTAAAAACATATAAACGTGAAAGAGGATCCTCTTTGTCCTCTTCCTTCAATATTATATATCTGTTATTGCATCCTTTATATTATATAATTTTATAATACATTATTAGAGTTCATTTCTGGGGTGGAAATTATACTTTAGATGGTTTATATGAGTTTTTCCACTTTTAAAAAGTCACCAGAACCAAGCTTTTCAGTACTTAAACATATTTTGTTTTCTGGGGAGTTTTCTGGACTACGGACCCCCCCCCCCCCCCCCAACACATTTTCCAGAGAAAGACTGCCGGAGAGTGAAGGAAAAGCAGCCAACAAGTGCTGAGCATGTGTGGGAACTCCTTCAACACTGTTGGAAAAGCATTCCAGCTGAAGCTGGTTGAGAGAATGCCAAGAGTGTGCAAAGGTGTCATCAAGCAAAGGTTGGCTACTTTGAAGAATCTAAAATATAAATATATTTAGATTGTGTTAACACTTTGGTTACTACAAGTGTTATTTCAGAGTTTTGATGTCTTCACTATTATTCATAAATGTGGAAAATAGTCAAAATGAAGAAAAAAAAAACTGGAATGAGTAGGTGTGTCCAAACTTTGACTGACTGTATATACATTAACAGCATAAAAACTGTTGTACAACTACTAATAAGCCTAGAACAAATAAAAACTATGGCTACAACTCCTGCATGCTTTGTTGACTACGAACTTTCTTACCCAACCGTGGACAGACTGTTTCGTTCCCATGCTCGGGACTCGGACTCTATTGGTTACACAGACTTTTGGCCTCCCATCCCATTCTAACCACCTCTCGCCGGCTTTGTATTCATGTACCTGATGAAATTGCTGTACAAATGATTCTGTGTGCCATCTGATGCACTTCAGATGTCATAAATCAACACTGCAGAGCTCTCCCTGTCCTCTGCCGTGCCCTGATTGTATTACTGTTTGAATTATCTGGAAATGTGCATGTAACACTCTGGCCCATCTATTGTTGCTAGCCCCAATTCTGAACTTTTGCTCTGATATCTGCTTCATTGATTTCTGCTCCCGTAAAAGCCTAGTTTTCTGCACGTTAACACTAGAAGTATGTTTTTTGAAAGTGTGGGTTCAAGAGCTCCAATCCAGATGTGTTGGTCATTACTGAGACGTGGCTAAGGAAGAGTGTTTTGAATACTGATGTTAACCTTTCTGGTTATAACCTTTTTCGGCCAGACAGATTTTCCAAAGGTGGGGAGTGCAATCTTTACCAATGATCACCCTCAGTGCTCGGTTGTCTCCACCAAGTCTGTCCCCAAACAATTTGATTTCTGCTGTTTTAAGTATTAAAAAACTTTCAAATAGCTCTTTGTTGACGTTGCTGGGTGTTATCGTCCTCCATCAGCACCGGCCTGTACCCTACCTGCCCTAAGCACTCTCCTGGCCCCTTACACCAAGTCTGAATTTGTCCTGCTAGGTGACCTAAACTGGGACATGCTTAAACCACCTGACCAAGTCCTAAAGCAATGGGACTCCATAAATCTCTTCAGATTATTACCAATCCCACAAGGTATGACTCCAAACACCCAGAAAAGGCTACTCTTCTTGATGTTATCCTCACAAATAATCCTGATAGGTACCAGTCTGGTGTTTTCTGTAATGACCTTAGTGATCACTGTTTTACAGCCTGTTTCGTAATGGCTGCTCAGTTGAACGACCTGTCCTGATTTGTCATAGACGCTTGCTAAAAAAACTTTAATGAGCAAGCATTCCTTCATGACCTGGCCTCTGTAAATTGGTATAAAATCAGCTTGATCCCCTCTGTCAAAGATGCTGGAACTTATTTTTGAAATTTCAGTGGTATTGTTAATGAACACGCACCCACAAAGAAAATGAGAATTAAAAACAGGTTCAGCCCCTGGTTCGACCGTGATCTTGCAGAGCTACTCCACCTCAAGAATTGCATTTGGCGAAAGGCTCAGCACACCCATACTCAGGCTGACTGGCTCTGTTCAGGCAAATGAGAAATAAGTGGACTCAGGCTATCCAAAAGGCAAAAGTGAGTTACTTTAAGGAGCAGTTCTCCTCTGTGGGTCTAACCCCAAGAAGTTCTGGGAAACGGTTCAAGACCTGGAGAATAAACCCTCCACCTCACAGCTGCCCATGTCCCTTAAAGTTGATGACGTGGCTGTTACTGACAAGAAGCACATGGCTGAGCTCTTTATTCACCACTTCATTAAGTCAGGATTCCTATTTGACTCAGAAATGCCKCTCTGCCCATCCAACATTTCCTCATCTCMCACAACTTCCAATGCGACTATCCCCGAGGCTTCTCCCTCTTTTCCCCCTGCCCCGCTACAAAGTTGCTCCCCGCAGGCAGTCACTAAGTCAGAGGTGTTAAAGGAGCTCCTGAAACTTGATCCCCAAAAAACATCTGGGTCAGATGGTTTAGGCCCTTTCTTCTTTAAGGTTGCTGCACCCATCATCGCCAAGCCTATCTCTRACCTTTCTAACCTGTCTCACCTTTCTGGGAAGGTTCCCATTGCTTGGAAGGCAGCAAAGGTTTGTCCATTTAAAAGGGGGAGATCAAGCTGATCCTAACTGTTATAGGCCTATTTCTATTTTGCCCTGTTTATCAAAAGTGTTGGAAAATCTTGTCAATAAATCAACTGATTGACTTTCTTGATGTCTATAGTATTCTCTCAGTATGCAATCTGGTTTCCGATCAAGTTATGGATGTGTCACAGCAACCTTAACTTCTTTGGGGTAGGGGGCAGTATTTTCACGTCCGGATAAAAAGCATGCCCAGAGTAAATGGCCTGCTACAAAACCATAAAAGCTAGAATATGCATATTATTAGTAGATTTGGATAGAAAACACTGAAGTTTCTAAAACTGTTTGAATTATGTCTGTGTATAACAGAACTCATATGGCAGGAGAAATCTGATAAAAAAATCCTACCAGGAAGTGGGAAATCTGAGGTTGGTCGATTTTCAACTCAGCTCCTATTGAAGATACAGTGGGATATTGGTAATGTTGCACTTCCTAAGGCTTCCACTAGATGTCAACAGTCTTTAGAACTTTGTCTGATGCTTCTACTGTGAAGTGGGGGTGAATGAGAGTGGAATGAGTCAGAGGTCTGCCAGCAGCCACGAGCTGACCATGCTCAATCATCAACTCAATCATCAAGTTTGCAGACGACACTAGAGTGGTAGGCTTGATTACCAACAACAAAGAGACGGCCTACAGGGAGGAGGTGAGGGCCCTCGGAGTATGGTGTCAGGAAAATACCCTCACACTCAATGTCAACAAAACAAAAGGAGATGATCGTGGAATTCAGGAAACAGCAGAGGGAGCACCCCCCTATCCACATCGACGGGACGGTAGTGGAGAAGGTGAAAAGTTTTAATTTCCTCTTCGTACAAGTCATGGACAGACTGAAATAGTCCACCCACACAGACAGCGTGGTGAAGAAGGCACAGCAGCGCCTCTTCAACCTCAGGAGGCTGAAGAAATGTGGCTTGTCACTGAAAACAATCACAAACTTTTACAGATGCACAATCGAGAGCATCCTGTCGGGCTGTATCACCGCCTGGTACGGCAACTGCTCCGCCCACAACCATAAGACTCTCCACAGGGTAGTGAGGTCTGCACAACGCATCACCGGGGGCAAACTGCCTGCCCTCCAGGACACCTACACCACCCGATGTCACAGGAAGGTCAAAAAGATAATCAAGGACAACAACCACCCGAGCCACTGCCTGTTCACCCCGCTATCATCCAGAAGGAGAGGTCAATGCAGGTGCATCAAAGCTGGSACCGAGACTAACAAACAGCTTCTATCTCAAGGCCATCAGACTGTTAAACAGCCATCACTGACATTGAGTGCTGCTGCCAACATACTGACTCAAATCTCTRGCCACTTTAATAATAAAAAATTGGATGTAGTAAATGTATCACTAGTCACTTAAACAATGCCACTTTATATAATGTTTACATACCCTACATTACTCATCTCATATGTATATACTGTACTCTATACCAGAGGTGTGGACTCGAGTCACATGACTTGGACTCGAGTCAGACTCGAGTCACAAATATGATGACTTGCAACTCGACTTTAACACCAATGACTCGTGACTTGACTTGGACTTGAGCCTTATGACTCGACCTGACATGATACCCTCTCCAAGCCCAAATATATAAAAATGATGTTATTTAAAAAGTGTGCAGCGCATCAACTCTTCATTTAACGGATTACAGTTTGAATCGGACAGCAGCCAATCAAATTGTACGTGGCAGTGCAAAGGAACGTCGGCGGGTGAATTCAGATGGAGCACTTGGAAAGAGGATACCCAAAATTATTATTTTCCGATATAAAGACGACGTTGCATCAACAAAAAACGGATTGCAACTTGCAAAACATGCGGGAAGAAAATTACAGACGGAGGCGCAACAACTTCCAACTTCGTTCGACATTTGAAGCTGCACAAAGAACAGTAAGTCGTGGCTAATATTGCCGACAGCTATCCATCAGACGAGGTTTTGTGTTTATGAGTGTGTGTAACTTGTTTGTTTCATGGGTTCATGGATTTCTTTTTGCTGGCTTGTGATGTCTGGAGCCTGTATTGTTATGTGCCCTCCTCACTGCTTGCCTAGATTAGACTTGCAGATTGACTCTCCACTGCGCTGTTTGGAGCTGGAAAAGATCAAATGAACCATGTGGCCAGAATGCCTCCTAGAATGGTTGTGTACTCTTCCTAACCTGCTGATTAGGGCGAGTGCTTGAACCTCTGTGTTTATGCTTCACACAAATCCCACCATCCCTCTCTCTGCTGGCCTCCGCAGTTTTGAGCTTTCTCCATTGATAATGAATGAAGAACGGCGGCTTATTTCATCTGAGGCACCGCATTCAGACAGTTTTCCAGATAGAAATGCAATATATAGATCTGTACTCGATTCTCTATTCTACACAGCAAAGGCTGTTGTAGGTGATGTATTTCTATGTGAATTGCNCGGCCTACAGGGAGGAGGTGAGGGCCCTCGGAGTATGGTGTCAGGAAAATACCCTCACACTCAATGTCAACAAAACAAAAGGAGATGATCGTGGAATTCAGGAAACAGCAGAGGGAGCACCCCCCTATCCACATCGACGGGACGGTAGTGGAGAAGGTGAAAAGTTTTAATTTCCTCTTCGTACAAGTCATGGACAGACTGAAATAGTCCACCCACACAGACAGCGTGGTGAAGAAGGCACAGCAGCGCCTCTTCAACCTCAGGAGGCTGAAGAAATGTGGCTTGTCACTGAAAACAATCACAAACTTTTACAGATGCACAATCGAGAGCATCCTGTCGGGCTGTATCACCGCCTGGTACGGCAACTGCTCCGCCCACAACCATAAGACTCTCCACAGGGTAGTGAGGTCTGCACAACGCATCACCGGGGGCAAACTGCCTGCCCTCCAGGACACCTACACCACCCGATGTCACAGGAAGGTCAAAAAGATAATCAAGGACAACAACCACCCGAGCCACTGCCTGTTCACCCCGCTATCATCCAGAAGGAGAGGTCAATGCAGGTGCATCAAAGCTGGSACCGAGACTAACAAACAGCTTCTATCTCAAGGCCATCAGACTGTTAAACAGCCATCACTGACATTGAGTGCTGCTGCCAACATACTGACTCAAATCTCTRGCCACTTTAATAATAAAAAATTGGATGTAGTAAATGTATCACTAGTCACTTAAACAATGCCACTTTATATAATGTTTACATACCCTACATTACTCATCTCATATGTATATACTGTACTCTATACCAGAGGTGTGGACTCGAGTCACATGACTTGGACTCGAGTCAGACTCGAGTCACAAATATGATGACTTGCAACTCGACTTTAACACCAATGACTCGTGACTTGACTTGGACTTGAGCCTTATGACTCGACCTGACATGATACCCTCTCCAAGCCCAAATATATAAAAATGATGTTATTTAAAAAGTGTGCAGCGCATCAACTCTTCATTTAACGGATTACAGTTTGAATCGGACAGCAGCCAATCAAATTGTACGTGGCAGTGCAAAGGAACGTCGGCGGGTGAATTCAGATGGAGCACTTGGAAAGAGGATACCCAAAATTATTATTTTCCGATATAAAGACGACGTTGCATCAACAAAAAACGGATTGCAACTTGCAAAACATGCGGGAAGAAAATTACAGACGGAGGCGCAACAACTTCCAACTTCGTTCGACATTTGAAGCTGCACAAAGAACAGTAAGTCGTGGCTAATATTGCCGACAGCTATCCATCAGACGAGGTTTTGTGTTTATGAGTGTGTGTAACTTGTTTGTTTCATGGGTTCATGGATTTCTTTTTGCTGGCTTGTGATGTCTGGAGCCTGTATTGTTATGTGCCCTCCTCACTGCTTGCCTAGATTAGACTTGCAGATTGACTCTCCACTGCGCTGTTTGGAGCTGGAAAAGATCAAATGAACCATGTGGCCAGAATGCCTCCTAGAATGGTTGTGTACTCTTCCTAACCTGCTGATTAGGGCGAGTGCTTGAACCTCTGTGTTTATGCTTCACACAAATCCCACCATCCCTCTCTCTGCTGGCCTCCGCAGTTTTGAGCTTTCTCCATTGATAATGAATGAAGAACGGCGGCTTATTTCATCTGAGGCACCGCATTCAGACAGTTTTCCAGATAGAAATGCAATATATAGATCTGTACTCGATTCTCTATTCTACACAGCAAAGGCTGTTGTAGGTGATGTATTTCTATGTGAATTGCMATGTTGGATGGCCAGCAGATACTCTGCTACTTAATTMATCTACAGGAGAGCAACCACCCCACACGACCCGATCCAGCCTACCACGCCTCTCCCGCTGTCACCGAGAGAGAGGGGGGTCTTTCTCATGGCTACCCATGTATTTCCAAGGAAATATAACATTTATTTGGAAAGTAATAAATATATAGATATTTTTTAAAGCATTCATGATTTGCGTGAATGTAATATACTAACTATTACTCTTGTTAAAAACTATGAAATGGTATTACATTTGGTGAAGAGCACATTATGACTTGTTTAGGACTTGAAACTCAAAGTTTAGGACTTGAGACTTGAGTGCTAAGACTTGAGACTTGTAAAACAATGACTCTATACCATCTACTGCATCTTGCCTATGCCGCACGGCCATCGCTCATCCATATATTTATATGTACATATTCTTATTCATTCCTTTACACTTGTGTGTATAAGGTAGTAGTWGTGRAATTGTTAGACTACTTGTTAGATATTGCTGCACGGTCGAACTAGAAGCACAAGCATTTCGCTACTCTCGCATTAACATCTGCTAACCGTGTGTATGTGACCAATAAAATTAGATTTGACTAATATWGGAGCTACCAACTCCTTACTAACACAAGGTATGAGTGACTCATTAAGCCCCATCATGCCTTCTTTCAGCGAAGGGAACCACCCACACCCATCCTGTTCCTAGCTAGCACTTCACTTGTCCTGATTTACCTAGTTCGCTAGCTCCAGTAGCTTCGGGAAGCTACCTACGCTAATTAGCTGCCTAGCTAGCTAGTAATTCAAGAAACGCACAACTGAGAAACAGATGTTTGGCCTATGTCTAACGTTACTTCAATATATTTGCTARCTATCAAAAGTAAGGTTGGTTASCTGTAGGTTTAGCTGACCAGCTATAAGTTAGCGARCTAGCTAGCTGTCTTGCAAGAAAGCCAGCTTAGCTATGACGTTAGCATGCTAGCTAGGTGTCTAGCGGCATACTCACCAATCACCTCGTTGAGCACATAATCGTCCTTGTTGATGGACCACGTTTGAGCACTCGGGTCCTCTGTCATGGCTTCGTTGKAGGTTTATACTGTTTACAGTGTTATAATGAATGTGGTGGGTTGGTTTTCAAGAATTATAACGAGATAACTACTCCATTCAGTTCTGGGATGTTACCTACCTCACCCTGACAGCTCCTGCAGCTACTGTCAACACAACTTTGACACTTGCGAGGCGCCTCGCAGTCGAAAGTGGAATGAAAAAGACGCCATCTTGAGTGTGGCAATAGGTGGCTAGATATGGAACGCTGTTTGGSTATTTGCGTGTCAAAACAGACACACGTCAAATAACAAAATTACAGCGGTGTAAAGTACTTAAGTAAAAATACTTTAAAGTACAACTTAAATCGTTTTTTGGGGTATCTGTACTCTACTTTGCTATTTATATTTTGACTACTTTTACTTCTTCACTACATTCCTTAAGTTAAGAAAATATTGTACTTTTTACTCCATACATTTTCCTTGACACCCAAAAGTACTCGTTACACTTCGAACGCTTAGCAGGACAGGAAAATGGTCAAATGCACGCACTTATCAACCGAACATCCCTGGTCATCCCTACTACGGACTCACTAAACACACATGCTTCGTTTGTAAATTATGTCTGAATGTTGGAGTGTGCCCGTGACTTTCCGTAAATAAAATTTAAAAAACTAGAACATTGTGCCATCTGGTTTGCTTAATATAAGAATTGTTTTATTATTTATACTTTTAATACTTAAGTATATTTTAAAACAAATACTTTAAACTTTTACTCAAGTAGAATTTTACAGGGTGACTTTTACTTTAGTCATTTTTTATTAAGGCATCTTTACTTTTACTCAACTCTGATAGTTGGGTACCTTTTCCACCACTGCAAAATTATATTATAAACTGGGTGGTTCGAGCCCTGAATGCTGATTGGCTGACAGCCGTGGTATATTTAAGCAATAAGGGCCAAGGGGGTGTGGTATATGGCCAATATACCACGGCTAAGGGCTGTTCTTCAGTATGACACAACGTGGAGTGTCTGGACACAGCCCTAAGCCGTGGTATATTGGCCATACATCACAAACGTGATGGTGCCTTATTGCTATTATAAACTGTTTATGAACGGAATTAGAGCAGAAAAAATAAGTGTTTTGTCATACCCGTGGTATACTGTCTGAAATACAACGACTGTCAGCAAATCAGCATTCAGGGTGCAAACCATCCAGTTTATTACAGACCGTATACCACGGGTATGACAAAACATTTATTTTTACAACTCTAATTATGYTGGTAACCAGTTTATAATAGCAATAAGGCACCTCAGGGGTTTGTGGTATATGGCCAAAATACCACGGCTGTCAGACAATCAGCATTCAGGGCTCGAACCAGCAAGTTTATAATATAATTTCGTTTTTGACGTGTCCCTAAGAACAGCCCTTAGCTGGCAGAGATGGCCGCCTCGCTTCGCGTTCCTAGGAAACTATGCAGTATTTMGTTTTTTTATGTGTAATTTCTTACATTGTTACCCCAGGAAATCTTAGGTTTTATTACATAGTGTAAGGAGGAACTATTGGAAATAAGAGCAACGTCAACTTACCAACATTACGACCAGGAATACGACTTTCATAAAGCGGAACCTCTGTTTGGACCACCACCCAGGACAATGGATCAGATCCCAGCCGGCGACCCAAAACAACGGCGCTGCAGAAGGGGCAGACGGAAGGTCTTCTGGTCAGGCTCTGTAGACGGGCACATCGCGCACTGCTCCTGAGCATACTACTCGCCAATGTCCAGTCTCTTGACAACAAGGTAGACAAAATCCAAGCAAGTGTTGCCTTCCAGAGAGACAAAAGAGATTTTAACATTCTGTTTCACGGAAACATGGCTAACTCGGGATACGTCATCAGAGTYGGTACAGCCACCTGGTTTCTTCACGCATCGCGCCGACAGAAACACCCAAGCAGACACATCGACGGCCCTGAAAGAACTTCATTTGATTCTATGTAAACTGGAACCCACATATCCTGAGGCTGCAGTTATTGTAGCTGGGGATTTTAGCCAGGCTAATCTGAAAACAAGGCTCCCTAAATTTGATCAGCATATCGAATGCGCCACCTGGGCTGGCAAAACACTGGATCATTGTTATTCTAACTTCCGCGACGCATACAAAGCCCTTCCCCGCCCTCCTTTCGGCAAATCTGACCACGAMTGTCACGGCCGTCAAAAGGAAGAGACCAAGGCGCAGCGTGGTATGCGTACATTCTTCTTTATTACAAGAATGAACACTTAACAAAATAACAAAACGAACCATGAAGCTATACAAAAGAGTGCTGACAGGCAACTACACATAGACAAGAACCCACGAACACAAAAGGGAAAATGGCTACCTAAATATGATCCCCAATCAGAGACAACGATAAACAGCTGCCTCTGATTGGGAACCATATCAGGCCACCTTAGACATATAAATCACCTAGACCTACAACAACCCTTGACATACAAAAACCCTAGACAATACAAAACTAACGTACCCACCCTAGTCACACCCTGACCTAACCAAAATATAAAGAAAACAGAGATAACTCAGGTCAGGGCGTGACAACGACTCCATTTTGTTGCTCCCAGCCTATAGATAGAAACTAAAACAGGAAGCACCCGTGCTCAGGTCTGTTCAATGCTGGTCCGACCAATCGATTCCACGCTTCAAGATTGCTTCGATCACGTGGACTGGGATATGTTCCGCATAGCGTCGGACAATAACATTGATGAATAYGCTGATTCGGTGAGCGAGTTTATTAGCAAGCKCATCGGTGATGTTGTACCCACAGTGTCTATTAAAACCTTCCCCAACCACAAACCGTGGTTTGATGGCAGGATTCGCACAAAACTGAAAGAGCGAACCACTGCTTTTAATCAGGGCAAGGTGACCGGAAACATGACCGAATACAAACAGTGTAGCTATTCCCTCCGCAAGGCAATCAAACAAGCTATGCATCAGTATAGAGACAAAGTAACGGTGCAATTCAACAACTCAGACACGAGAGGTATGTGGCAGGGTCTACAGTCAATCATGGACTACAAAAGGAAAACCAGCCCCGTTGCGGACCACGATGTCTTGCTCCCAGACAAACTTAACATCTTCTTTGCTCGCTTTGAGGACAATACAATGCTACTGACATGGCCCGCTACCAAAACCTGCGGGCTCTCCTTCACTGCAGCTAATGTGAGTAAAACATTTAAACGTGTTAAACCTCGCAAGGCTGCCGGCCCAGATGGCATCCCCAGCCGCGTCCTCAGAGCATGTATGTTCACGGACATATGCAGAAAAATGATGCAGAAAAATGTATCCATGCTTTTGTTACTTCTAGGTTAGACTACTGCAATGCTCTACTTTCCGGCTACCCGGATAAAGCACTAAATAAACTTCAGTTAGTGCTAAATACGGCTGCTAGAACCCTGACTAGAACCAAATGTTTTTATCATATTACTCCAGTGCTAGCCTCCTTACACTGGCTTCCTGTTAAGGCAAGGGCTGATTTCAAGGTTTTACTGCTAACCTACAAAGCATTACATGGGCTTGCTCCTACCTATCTTTCCGATTTGGTCCTGCCGTACATACCTATACCTACGCTACGGTCACAAGAAGCAGGCCTCCTAATTGTCCCTAGAATTTCTAAGCAAACAGCTGGAGGCAGGGCTTTCTCCTATAGAGCTCAATTTTTATGGAATGGTCTGCCTACCCGTGTGAGAGACGTAGACTCGGTCTCAACCTTTAAGTCTTTATTGAAGACTCATTTCTTCATTGGGTCATATGATTGAGTGCAGTCTGGCCCAGGAGTGTGAAGGTGAACGGAAAGGCTCTGGAGCAACGAACCACCCTTGCTGTCTCTGCCTGGCCGGTTCCACTCTCTCCACTGGGATTCTCTGCCTCTAACCCTATTACAGGGGCTGAGTCACTGGCTTACTGGTGCTCTTCCATGCTGTCCCTAGGAGGGGTGCGTCACTTGAGTGGGTTGAGTCGCTGACGTGATCTTCCTGTTTGGGTTGGCACCCCCCCCTTGGGTTGTGCCGTGGCGGAGATCTTTGTGGGCTATACTCGGCCTTGTCTCAGGATGGTAAGTTGGAGGTTGAAGATATCCCTCTAGTGGTGTGGGGGCTGTGCTTTGGCAAAGTGGGTGGGGTTATATCCTGCCTGTTTGGCCCTGTCTGGGGGTATCATCGGATGGGGCCACAGTGTCTCCTGACCCCTCCTGTCTCAGCCTTCAGTATTTATGCTGCAGTAGTTTATGTGTCGGGGGGCTAGGGTCAGTCTGTTATATCCTGTTTGGGATAGGGGGCAGCATTTTCACTTTTGGATGAATTGCGTGCCCAAACTGAACTGCCTCCTACTCTGTCCCAGATGCTAATATATGCATATTATTAGTAGTATTGGATAGAAAACACTCTGAAGTTTCTAAAACTGTTTGAATGATGTCTGTGAGTATAACAGAACTCATATGGCAGACAAAAACCTGAGAAGAAATCCAAACAGGAAGTGAGAAWTCGATTTTCAAAACAGTGCCAATTGAAATCCCTGTTAGTTATGSATGTGCATGCACTYCCTAGGGCTTCCACTAGATGTCACCGTCTTTAGATACTGGTTTTAGGATTCTACTATAAAGGAGGGGCTCATAGGAGCTCTTTTACTGAGTGGTCTGGCAGAGAGCCTCGGGCWCATGATGCGCGGTCACGAGAGARTATGCTCTCCTTCCAATGATTTTCTTCAGACAATGAAATTCTCCGGTTGGAACCTTATTGATGATTAATGTTAAAAACATCCTAAATATGGATTGCATACATCATTTGACTTGTTTCTACGACCTCTAACGGAACTTTTTGAGTTTTTGTCTGGAGGAAGTTCTCGTGCTTCATGAAGATGGATTACTGGGCTGAACATGCTAACAACAAGTGGCTAAATGATGGGCTTTATGGAACTTTATGGAACAAATCAGTCATTTATTGTCGAACTGGGATTCCTGGGAGTGCCTTCTAATGCAGATCATCAAAGGTAAGTGAATATTTATAGTGTTTTTTGTAGCTTCTGTTGACGCCAAAATGGAGGCTATTTCTTTGGCTATTTTGGGTTCTCAGATTATTCTTTTTCCGTAAAGTTTTTTTGAAATCTGACACAGCGGTTGCATAGAGGAGAAGTTTATCTTTAATTCTGTGAATAACACTTGCATCTTTTATCAATGTTTATTATGAGTATTTCTGCAAAATCACCGGATGTTTTGGAATCAAAACATTACTGCACGTAACGCGCCAATGTAAACTGAGATTTCTTTATATAAATATGCACATTATAGAACAAAACATACATGTATTGTGTAACATGATGTCCTATGAGTGTCATCTGATGAAGATCATCAAAGGTTAGTGATTAATTTTATCTATATTTCTGCTTTTTGTGACTCCTATCGTTGGCTGAAAAAATGGCAAACACACGTTTGTGACTTGGCTCTGACCTAACATAATCATATGTTGTGCTTTCGCTGTAAATCATTTTTGAAATCGGACACCATGGGTAGATTAACAAGATGTCTATCTTTCATTTGCTGTATTGGACTTGTTAATGTGTGAAAGTTACATATTTCAAAAAAATATTTTTGTGGGTGTTGTTGTGAATGTTGTGGGTGTTCCGCTAGCGGAACCCCTGCACTAGAAAGGATATCTGGAGTACTTCTCCTGTCTTATCCGGTGTCCTGGGTGAATTTAAGTATGCTCTCTCTAATTCTCTCTTTCTCTCTTTCTTTCTTTCTCTCTCTTGGAGGACCTGAGCCCTAGGACCATGCCTCAGGACTACCTGGCATGATGACTCCTTGCTGTCCCCAGTACACCTGGCCGTGCTGCTGCTCCAGTTTCAACTGTTCTGCCTGCGGCTATGGAACCCTGACCTGTTCACCGGACGTGCTACCTGTCCCAGACCTGCTGTTTTCAACTCTCTAGAGACAGCAGGAGCGGTAGAGATACTGACTTGTTGCACCCTCGACAACTACTGTGATTATTATTATTTGACCATGCTGGTCATTTATGAACATTTGAACATCTTGGCCATGTTCTGTTATAATCTCCACCCGGCACAGCCAGAAGAGGACTGGCCACCCCTCATCGCCTGGTTCCTCTCTAGGTTTCTTCCTAGGTTTTGGCCTTTCTAGGGAGTTTTTCCTAGCCACCGTGCTTCTACACCTGCATTGCTTGCTGTTTGGGGTTTTAGGCTGGGTTTCTGTACAGCACTTTGAGATATCAGCTGATATAAGAAGGGCTATATAAATAAATTTGATTTGACATATTCAATCAATCCTTATCCCAATCTGCTGTTCCAACATGCTTCAAGAGGGCCACCATTGTTCTTGTACCCAAGAAAGCTAAGGTAACTGAGTAACTAAATGACTATCGCCCCGTAGCACTCACTTCCGTCACCATGAAGTGCTTTGAGAGACTAGTCAAGGACCATATCACCTCCACCCTACCTGACACCCTAGACCCACTCCAATTTGCTTACYGCCCCAATAGGTCCACAGATGACGCAATTGCAATCACACTGCACACTACCCTAACCCATCTGGACAAGAGGAATACCTATGTAAGAATGCTGTTCATCAACTACAGCTCAGCATTTAACACCATAGAACCCTCCAAACTTGTCATTAAGCTCGAGACCCTGGGTCTCAACCCCGCCCTGTGCAACTGGGTCCTGGACTTCCTGACGGGCCGCCCCCAGGTGGTGAGGGTAGGAAACAACATCTCCACCCCGCTGATCCACAACACTGGGGCCCCACAAGGGTGCATTCTAAGCCCTCTCCTGTACTCCCTGTTCACCCATGACTGCGTGGCCATGCACGCCTCCAACTCAATCATCAAGTTTGCAGACGACACTACAGTGGTAGGCTTGATTACCAACAACGACGAGACAGCCTAGAAGGAGGAGGTGAGGGCCCTCGGATTGTGGTGTCTGGAAAATAACCTCACACTCAATGTCAATAAAACAAAGAAGATGATCGTGGACTTCAGGAAACAGCAGAGGGAGCAGCCCCCTATCCACATCGACRGGACAGTAGTGGAGAAGGTGGAAAGTTTTAAGTTCCTCTTCGTACAAGTCATGGACAAACTGAAATGGTCCACCCACACAGACAGCGTGGTGAAGAAGTCGCAGCAGTGCCTCTTCAACCTTAGGAGGCTGAAGAAATTCGCCTTTCACTGAAAACACTCACAAACTTTTACAGATGCACAATCAAGAGCATCCTGTTGAGCTGTATCACCGCCTGGTACGGCAACTGCTCCGCCCACAAACGTAAGGCTCTCCAGAGGGTAGTGAGGTCTGCACACCGCATCACCGTGGCAAACTACCTGCCCTCCATGACACCTACACCACCGGATGTCACAGGAAGGCCAAAAAGATAATCAAGGACAACAACCACCCGAGCCACTGCCTGTTCACCCCGCTATCATCCAGAAGGCGAGGTCAGTACAGGTGCATCAAAGCAGGGACCGAGAGACTGAAAAAYAGCTTCTATCTCAAGGCCATCAGACTGTTAAACAGCCATCACTAACTTTGAGTGGCTGCTGCCAACATACTGACTCATCTCTAGCCACTTTAATAATTAAAAATGTATGTAATAAATGTATCACTAGCCACTTTAAACAATGCCACTTTATATAATGTTTACATACCCTACATTTCTCATCTCATATGTATATACTGTACTCTATACTATATACTGCATCTTGCCTATGCCGTTCGGCCATCGCTCATTCATTAATCTTTATGTACATATTCGTATTCATTCCTTTACACTTGTGTGTAAAAGGTAGTTGTTGTAAAATTGTTAGATTACTTGTTAAATATTACTGCATGGTCGGAACTAGAAGCACAAGCATTTCGCTACACTAGCATTAACATCTGCTAACCATGTGTATGTGACARATACAATTTGATTTGATTTGATTTGGTATATTGGCCATATACCATACCCTCTCATGCCTTATTGCTTAATTATAGAATGTTGTGTGTGCTGAATTTGCATGTTGTGTTTACAATTCCACGTTGGTGATAAGGCATTATTTGTATACGTGACTGTGTCACGTATACTCCCTCTCCGGCCTCTTGGTCATCATGCTGCTGATTATCCCGCACACCAGTCACCATCGTCATGCGCACCAGCGCCTCCTGACACTCACCTGGACTCCATCACCTCCTTGATTATCTTCCCTATATCTGTCACTCCCCTTAATTTGTTCCTCAAGTGTTATTGACTCTGTTTTCATGTCGGTATGTTGTTTGGGTTTCGTGTTCATTGTGTCTTTTATTTATTAAAACCACTTATGGCTAGGGGACAGTGTTCGGAAGTTCGGATGACTGACGTGCCCAAAGTAAACTGCCTGTTATTTAGGCCCAGAAGCTAGGATATGCATATATACTGGTAGCATTGTATAGAAAGCACTGACGTTTCTAGAACTGTTAAAATAATGTCTGTGAGTATAACACAACTGATATGGCAGGCAAAAACCCGAGGGAAATCCATTCGGAAAAAAATATTTTGAGGTCACAGGCCATTTCAATGCTAGCCTATGGGATATACAAATAACTAGGACCCAGATTGCAGTTCCTATGGCTTCCACTAGATGTCAACAGTCTTTAGAAAGGGTTTCAGGTGTTATGGCTCTCGTTGGTGGTAGGAAGAGTGGACCAAAGCGCAGCGTGGAAAGCGTTCATGATTCTTTTATTTCAAAAAACACTCAAACAAAATTACAAACGTGAAAACGAAAGCGCACAGTTCTGTCAGGCAGAAACACTAAACAGAAAACAAGATCCCACAAAACCCAAAAGGAAAATGACAATTTATGTATGATCCGCAATCAGAGACAACGATAGACAGATGCCTCTGATTGGGAAACACACACGGCCAAAAACAAAGAAATAGAAAACATCGACTTTCCCACCCGAGTCACACCCTGACCTAACCAAACATAGAAAATAATAAGGAACTCTAATGTCAGGGCGTGACATCAGGCTTGTTTCTTGAAAAATGAACAAGTAGTTGGAGTTTTTCCAAGGGGTCCCTCATTAGAAAAGTAGTCTTGTTGCGTGTGTGAATGAAGTGCGCGCTCTTCGTTATTTATCTTCTCTATTGAACATACTATTCTCCGTCTTAAATTTGATTGTTTATTTAGATATTAGAGTACCTGAGGATTAATTAGAAACATTGTTTTTACTTGTTTGGACGAACTTTGCCGGTAACGTTTTGGAATCGATTGTATGCATGTTGAATGAGTGGATTACTGAAATCAATGGAGCCAACTAAACAGACTTTTTTGGATATAAAGAAGGACTTTATTGAACAAAACAACCATTCATTGTGTAGATGGGACCCTTGGGATTGCAAACAGAGGAAGATCTTCAAAGGTAAGTGATTTATTTAATCATTATTTGTGATTTTTGTGACACCTGTGCTAGTTTGAAAAAGTATTTTTATGTGGGGCGCTGTCCTCGGATAATCGCATGGTATATTTTGCCTTTTTGAAATCTGACTGGTTGGATTAACAAGAAGTTAAGCTTTTAAATTATGTAGGACACTTGTATGTTCATGTTTAATATTACAATTTTGTAATTTGAATWTGGGGCGCTCCAACTTCACTAGATGTTGTCGATTTTGATCCCGCTAACGGGATCAGATCCCTAAACACTCACTTCCTGAACTTGCTTCCCGACTCTGCAGTGTCTGTGTGGACATTTGAAAAAAGAGCAGGATCAAACATTTTTGCAAATATCTTTGATGCAGATGTTACTAAAAACTTTAGCTTGGTACCATCCTAGCTAGCACCATTGCAACCAGCCTGAAAACACTGACCAGTAAAAACTAGTCATTTTAAATATTCTTTACAATGATTTAGGAATCCATATGAGTAAGTATTAGCTAGGTAGCTACTTGTTGTTCTCCTATTGAAATCGAACATCAGTTCAAGGAAATAACTAGCCAGCCAGCTATGTAAACTCTGTTGCCCAAAGCTAACATTATAAGCAACCAGCTAGCTTAATCTGGCTAGTGATGCTTGACCAGACCGGGTTATGTGTTAAGTAGCTAGCCAGAATAAGGACTAGCCACAATCGTGGAATTTGCGGTTCGCTTTCAAAATAAAACTCCCTCTTTGAAAGGGATGCAAATGGTTACAATTGGTGGAATCATGGCCAATTTAGACTAGATAATGCAAGGTTGGAGTGTTTATGAGGGCACAAGACAAGACCCAGATGCAGACACAGGAGGCAGATGGTTAGAGTCTTTGTAGTTTATATATAATCCAAAAAGGAGTAGGCAAGAGAATGGTCGTAAACAGGCAAGAGTCAAAACCGGGAAGACTAGAAAAAGAGAATAGAAAACAGGAGAACAGGAAAACACGCTGGTTGACTTGAAAACACAAGACAAACTGGCACAGAGAGACAGGAAACACAGGGATAAATACACTGTGGAAAATAAGCGACACCTGGAGGAGGTGTAGACAATCACAAGAACAGTTGAAACAGATCAGGGCGTGACAGTGTTGGAATGTGGAGTAATCAAATGGGGTATCAGTCTACTCGGTTTCACCCACAGAACACAACTGTGAAGAGTTTACGTAAATATTTGCATCGTAGCTCTTATTGCAGGACTTTGGCAGTGGGAAATCACCTCCCCAGTCAGCCTAATGTGCGTATTGACATTCATATTGCACTGTACAGCTTTACCTAAGGATTTGGGATCAATGAAATTGGGTATCAGTCTGCTCAGTACCCAAGTGCTTTTTTTCCCCAAAGTCCTCAGAGTTATCAGACTCCAAAACATCCACGTTTTATTGTTTTTCCTCTGGAAGTGATCAAATCAAATCAAATTGTATTTGTCACATGCGCCAAATACAACAGGTGTAGACCTCACAGTGAAATGCTTAGTCACAAGCCCTAACCGACAATGATTTAAGAAGTTAATTAAGAAAATAAATTAAAATAAGTGTTAAGTGAAAAATAGATAAGTAGAAAATAGAAAATTAAAGTTACAAAAAATTAAAGAGCAGCAGTAAAATAACAAGCGAGGCTATATACAAGGGGTACCGGTACAGAGTCAATGTGCGGGAGCAACGGATAGTTGAGGTAATTGAGGTAATATGTACGTAGAGGTAAGGTGACTATGTATAGATTATAAACAGAGAGTAGCAGCAGCGTAAAAGCGGGGTATGGGTAGCCCTTTGATTAGCTGTTCAGGAGTCTTATGACTTGGGGGTAGACGCTGACTTCTTAGGGCTAGGTGTTCTGCTAGCGGGACACCTGCCGACAACATCTGGTGAAATTGCAGGCCGCGCAATTCAAATACATTTTTGTAATATTAAACATTCATGAACATACAAGTGTCTCATATAATTTAAAAGCTTAACTTCTTGTTAATCCAACTGCGATGTCAGATTTCAAAAAAGCTTTACGGCAAAAGCATACCATGCAATTATCTGAGGACAGTGCCCCACATCAACATATTTTTCAACCAGCACAGGCTTCACAAAATCACAAATAGCGATTAAATAAATCACTTACCTTTAATGATCTTCCTCTGTTTGCAATCCCAAGGGTCCCAGCTACAACATGAATGGTCGTTTTGTTCAATAAAATCCTTCTTTATATCCCAAAAAGTCTGTTTAGTTGGCGCCATTTATTTCAGTAATCCACTCATTCAACATGCAGACAAAGGAGTCGAAAAAGCTACCGGTAAACTTTGTACAAACAAGTCAAACGACATTTCTATTCAATCCTCAGGTAGTCTAAAATGTAAATAAACTATAATATTTCACACGGAAAGTACTATGTTCAATAGGAAAGGAAAATTTGTTAGCACGCGCCGAAAGACTTATTTGCTTCAGGTGGTCCTACTACAAAAACTCCAAATACTTGTTCGTTTTTCAAAAAAGATGCCTGAAACCTTGAATAAAGACTGTTTACATGTAGTGGAAGCCATAGGAATTGCAAATTGGGTGACGGAGATATATAGAAGCAAAAGGTTTCCATAATAACAACCTGGGAGCTGAAAAAAATGTCCTTCGAATTTTTGCCTGCCATATCAATTGTGTTATAGTCTCAGACATTATTTTAACAGTTGTAGAAACTTCAGAGTGTTTTCTATCAAATGCTACCAATTATATGCATATCCTGGCTTCTGGGCCTGAGTAACAGGCAGTTTACTTTGGGCACATCAGTCAGGCGGAAATTCAGGAAATTAGGCCCTAGCCCTAACAAGTTTTAAGAAGCCTATTGGACCGAGACTTGGCGCTCCGGTACCGCTTGCTGTGCGTTATCAGAGAGAACAGTCTATGATTAGGGTTGCTGGAGTATTGACACAGCCTGATATAGAGGTCCTGGATGGCAGGAAGCTTGGCCTCAGTGATGTACTGGGCTGTAGGTATTACCCTCTGTAGTGCCTTGCGGTCAAAGACTGAGCAGTTGCCATACCAGGCAGTGATGTAACAGGTCAGGATGCTCTCGATGGTTCAGCTGTAGAACCTTTTGAGGATCTGAGGACCCATGCCAAATATTTTCAGTCTCCTGAGGGGGGACAGGCTTTGTCTTGCCCTCTTCACGACTGTCTTAGTGTGTTTGGACCATGATAGTTTGTTGGTGATGTGGACACCAAGGAACTTGAAGCCAGTTCCACTACAGCCCGGTCGATGAGAATGGGGGCGTGCTCAGTCCTCAGTCCTCCTTTTCCTGTTGTCCACTATCAGCTCCTTTGTCTTGATCACGTTGAGGGAGAATTTGTTGTCCTGGCACCACACGACCAGGTGTCTGACCTCTTCCCTATAGGCTGTCTCATCGTTGTCGGTGATCAGTCCTACAACTGTTGTGTCATCGTTAAACTTGATGATGGTGTTGGAGTCGTGCCTGGCCATGCAGTCATTAGTGAACACGGAGTACAGGAGGGGACTGAGCACGCACCCCTGAGGGGCCCCCGTGTTGAGGATCAGTGTGGCAGATGTTTTGTTCCCTACCCTTACCACCTGGGGGCGGCACATCAGGAAGTCCAGGATCCAGTTGCAGAGGGAGGTGTTTAGTCCCAAGGTCCTTAGCTTAGTGGTGAGATTTGAGGGCAATATGGTGTTGAACGTTGAGTTGTAGTCAATGAATAGCATTCTCACATAAGCGTTCCTTTTGTCCAGGTGGGAAAGGGCAGTGTTGAGTGCAATAGAGATTGCATCATCTGTGGATCTGTTGGGCGGTATGCAAATTGGAGTGGGTCTAGGGTTTCTGGGATAATGTTGTTGATGTGAGCCATGACCAGCCTTTCAAAGCACTTCATGGCTACAGACGTGAGTGCTACTGGTTGGTAGTCATTTAGGCAGGTTACCTTAGTGTTCTTGGGCACAGGGACTATCGTGGTCTGCTTGAAACATGTTGGTATTACAGTTGGTATTACAGACTAATGTGTCTGGCCCTGCGGCCTTGTGAATGTTGACCTGTTTAAAGGTCTTACTCACATCGGCTATGGAGAGCGTGATCACATAGTCATCTGGAACTGCTGGTGCTCTCATGCATGTTTCACTGTTACTTGCCTCGAAGCGAGCATAGTAGTAATTTAGCTCATCTGGTGGTTTCGTGTCACTGAGCAGCTCGTGGCTGTGCTTCCCTTTGTAGTCTGTAATAGTTTGCAAGCCCTGCCACATCTGACGAGCGTCGGAGCCAGGGTAGTATGATTCAATCTTAGTCCTGTGGTCACGGAACTGTCATTACGCACACCTGGTCCCTATTCCCTTTGATTAGTAATTGTATAAGTATGCCCTTTGTTTACCATCGTCCTGTCGAGTATTGTTCCAATGTCCGTTGGTTTGTGTGAATACCTGTGCTATGTTGTTTTGGCTTTCATGCCACGTATATTGTGCAGATGATTACGGGTCTATATATATTCGAGGTACTCCTTGCTCTTTTGTTTGGGTTTCAACCCTATGTTTTGCATACGTGTTTGTTTGGTCTTCGTCCCCATGCCTTCACACAGCGCGCTGTAATTTGGGTCAAATAAAACAAACTATGACGCATTTGTCACGTCCTGACCATAGTGCTTATGTGTTTTGCTTGTTTTAGTGTTGGTCAGGACGTGAGCTGGGTGGGCATTCTATGTTGTTTGTCTAGTTTGTCTGTTTCTGTGTCCAGCCTAATATGGTTCTCAATCAGAGGCAGCTGTCTATCGTTGTCCCTGATTGAGAATCATATATAGGTGGCTTGTTTTGTGTTGGGATTTTGTGGGTGGTTGTTTCCTGTGTCAGTGTTTGTGCCACACGGGACTGTGACGGTTGGTTCGTTAGTTGTTTTGTATTTTGTCTAGTTTTCGTGTTATTAAATCATGGAAACTTACCACGCTGTACATTGGTCCTCCGATCCTTCTCGCCTCTCCTCGTCCGATGAGGAGGACGACTTAGACTGCCGTTACAGCATTCCTGCGCTTTTATCCCGATCTCTTTATACCAACATAACACCTGTATTGATGCTTTGCCTGTTTGATGGTTCGGCGGAGGGCATAGTGGATTTCTTATAAGTGTCATGAGTTGCCCTGTTGGTGAGGTTTATGACCCCCATAAATATCTTTCCCCCTTTCCTCTCTCTACTCTACAGATTTGACTCTTGGAAAGCCCTTTGTTAACATAGAGAGAGTCTGGTAACATCAAAAGGGTGGGGAACGGAACCATATTTCGGTAATCCAACCAGTTGAAAATATCCATTGGTACTTTAAAGAATATGATGTCAGATCAGTTGTCGTCTGAGACATTATTACTGATGATAGGATGACATAAACTGTATCTTGGAAAGTCTACACATTCTAGTTATCAGATTCACATGGAATTGTTGTGCATTTTCAATGTTTAAATATGAAACTATTTGTGAAATTTTTTTGCGTCTAAATGAGAGCATTGTTTTCATGAAGTAAACTCTGCTCACTCAGTGGCCCCACCCAAGTGAACAGACATTGGTTTTGAACTATGAATCACGCCCTTCTCTCCACCACTACAAAAGCCCGTTAATGAAAAGTCAACCTTGTGTTTCCGMTGACGTGAGGACTGCTGTCCATGCGTTTAAAAGGGCTAATATCAACTACAGAACTAAGCCAACCTCAGCGTGAGCTCTGGTTGCGAATGGTTGAACGACTACAACCTAACGAAATTAACATTGTGTCCCGGTGATGTGAGGACTGATGTCCATACGTTTAAAAGGGCGAATTTCAATGTGGAGGTGACAATCGACACGCTGGAAGGATGAATTTCGACTATACCAGCCAGAATATAGCATGAGCTTATAGTATGGCAACTTGGTATGAACTTTGAACTCTTATTCACTAAAGAAGTGATACATCCTAGACGCCGAGTTAGCAGCAGCAGCTGTAAACGTGGGCTAGGAAAGAACGGACAATCTTCAGAAAGACAGGGTACTACAATGTATCCGTTCTACCACAAKACATATTCTTCAAAGGACAAGAGAGATCTCTGCTGGGCAACCCAGCTTTCCATCTACGACCAATCTATCGAAGCGCAGCTCAGAGTAAATATTTCTTTCATTTTCCTTTTCCAAATGGGCGGTTATTTAGAATGCATAAGATTCTGTATATACGATAGCATAGCTTCATAAGGTCCGATAGAGACCAAATTATTTGTTCCTCAGTCTTCCAGCGCTTTCATTCAAAACTAACCCCCTTTCTTTGTGTAACCAGCCGTCATATCGGTTCTGTCCGCTAGGGACGTTTTCTTGTATGACATAATTAGTCATCAATGTATGATCCATCCTGTGTATATGTAATTCTTTGTGATTATTTAGTAAATAAATAATTTTTAAAAAATGGTATTGCTGATTCAACTTGTTGTTCGTGAAGATAACCAAGAATTTTACGACGTTCAGATGAGACTGAATAAGGTGACGATTAATAATTGACTGCTATTGATATAAAAGATTACCAGGTCTTTAAGAGTTTATTCGGAAGAGAACAGCTCTATAAACATTCTTCCGTCGACATAAGCTTAATTTAATTTACGAAAATTGCTATTTAGCAAGTTTTTTAATCAGCCGTATCCAATACCAGGTGTATTAAACTCATTCATTATAGCAAGCAGGGTTCGAATTTCCTAAAGGTCTTAATTATAAAATGCCTATGTATGTTATGTTGTAAATTTGAACATGAATTATGCCCCTATTTCAGATTACTCTGATGTTTTTTTTACACTGTACCCAATGATTCATGAAAACTTGTTTGGTAGGTCATGTCCTCATTGTGGTTTTACAGACATGTTTGATACATTTTATGTACACACTTTATTTGAATATTTATGAAATGCATATTGTTATATTTGGTAGCACTTATTTGTTTTTCCTTCACCTCCAACCCCTTTCGATGCGTGGAACGGATGTGGCTGTGACTAGATCTACATAAGGGTGGTAATTTAAAAAACTCACAAAAGCTCTGACGAAGGCCGTGAGRCCGATATGTAAGGCTTATTAAAGATCAGTGATACGATCAAGAGCAATGTGCGGGTTCCTTCTTCTTTTTCCTCATCTTATCCGGCTGTTGCCATGCACCTGCAAAAAAGATAGCTCAGATGTGCGAGGGCCTTTTTAATTTGACTTTACAAACAACAAGAGGACTTAACTGGAGTCTATTTCTTCGGAGCCTAGACCTATATMAAATAACTTAATTGGCTGAGATAGGCTATGAGGCTTAACAGCCTAAGAAGTAGGATTTATTAGGCCAACTTACAATTGCAACTCAAAAATGTAGAATCCTACATAAAACAATAATTTAAAGGAAAAARGTCTGCACGTTCAAACTAAAACAATGTAACTAAAAAGAAAGCTCACATTTGTAATTCCCAAACTCTAAAAGTAATTGGAAAAGTAGATACAAATTATGTATGACATTGTGGTTACAATTAAGAATGTAGCCCATCATGCAAATGATTCCTATTAGCAGGACAATAGACTTTTTATAGCCCGGCTACTGTTGTGAAATTCCCTCAACTTGCCATGAATTCGATGCTTAAGTACTCTTAAAGTGTTACATTTCTAACTCAAAACAGCATTTCTTCATCAACATCTTTATGCTTTCATTAATCTTCTTGATCTTCTTTCTTTTTTTCTGTAGCAATTTTGAGCAAATTGCTCAAGGGCCACGGTTGATTCGTCTGTGAAGATGAYGTTATTGAATGTCTCGCCAGCTTTGATCCATGCCTGGGCCTGCAGGACRCAAAGCTCTTTGTTTGTCAGACGAATCATTGGGTTGAAACTACAGAACAGTACAAAACAAGCGAACACACATGGTTAATGTTCTGAGAATTAAAAAAATTATATATATATAAAACATTACTTACCGAGCCGTGATGCCCGCAGATTACAGATTGCCTTTGCTGATCGCTCATCATCTTCATTCATCAGTGAGTCAATGGCTTGAATAGTCATTGACTCACGCGCTGAAAAGGCGCTAAATCAACTAAATAAACATCTGCATTTTGAAAGAGTATTTTTTTTAAATTATTTTATTAACGAAATGTGTTTATTTGTTTATTAGGCTACTAATGCAGTCTACAATACATACTGTAGTTAACATGGGACTCTTTCAAAATGCAGATGTTGATTTAGTTATGGATCCATAACGAATTACTATGGGAAAAAATATCACTGATTTACAGAAATATTGGAACAAAGTTGTCTAATGAAGGCAAACAATTTAGAATCCTCCAATCCTGTAGCTTACTCCCAACCGTCATGTTGTACATCGCCATATTTCCCCTGAAGGTTTCGCTTTTCGTTTTTCATTTATCTCTGAATAGAAACACCATAATATTCATCAAATTAATTAAGCCAAATTTATTCAAATCAATCCCATATACTATGTTATTACAACAACAAAAAATTAAATTCTCTGGTAATGCCAATATGGAATACTATCAAATGCTTCTCAAAGATGCCCTCTGGTGGTCAAACTAGCAATAACTTGCAGTAACAGAAAAAACGGCTGAAATTAAATGACGTGCCACAGAATGCTGCGGCAGCACGCAAGGTGTGCCGCAGTATGACGCAACTTTTAAAAGAGGAACCACTGTACAGTGTAATAAGTATGCCCCCAATGCAATTCTAAAGTCTAATTCCTGCACAGTGTGATTTCAACAGATTTTTGTCAAATTAACTAATTGTCTTTTGTTGAATTTATATAACAACTTTCCAACCTAGTTTAATATGATCTATTCTATTGTGGAACTATTTGCATTACTTTCAATTAGATACTTTTATTTTTAAGGCGAACCGCAGTCCACTATTGTGGCTAATCCTTATTGTGGCTAGCTTCACATACAGTGAGGGAAAAAAGTATTTGATCCCCTGTTGATTTTGTTMGTTTGCCCACTGACAATGAAATGATCAGTCTGTAATTTTAATGGTAGGTTTATTTGAACAGTGAGAGACAGAATATCAACAAAAAAATCCAGAAAAACGCATGTCAAAAATGTTATACATTGATTTGCATTTTAATGAGGGAAATAAGTATTTGACCCCTCTGCAAAACATGACTTAGTACTTGGTGGCAAAACCCTTGTTGGCAATCACAGAGGTCAGATGTTTCTTGTAGTTGGCCACCAGGTTTGCACACATCTCAGGAGGGATTTTTTCCCACTCCTCTTTGCAGATCTTCTTCAAGTCATTAAGTTGCGAGCGCGTTTGCAACTCGAACCTTCAGCTCCCTCCACAGATTTTCTGGATTAAGTCTGGAGACGGCTAGGCCACTCCAGGACCTTTAATGTGCTTTTTCTTGAGCCACTCCTTTGTTGCCTTGCCGTGTTTTTGGGTCATTGTCATGCTGGATACCCATCCACGACCCATTTTCAATACCCTGGCTGAGGAAGGAGGTTTTCACCAAGATTGACGGTACATGGCCCCGTCCATCGTCCTTTGATGCGGTGAAGTTGTCCTGTGCCCTTAGCAGAAAAACACCCCAAAGCATAATGTTTCCACCTCCATGTTTGACGGTGGGATGGTTCTTGGGTCATAGCGCATTCCTCCTCCTCCAAACAGCAAGTGAGTGATGCACAAGAACTCCATTTTGGTCTCATCTGACCACAACACGTTCACCCAGTTGTCCTCTGAATCATTCAGATGTTCATTGGCAAACTTCAGACGGGCATGTAAATGTGCTTTCTTGAGCAGGGGACCTTGCGGGCGCTGCAGGTTTCAGTCCTTCACGGCTAGTGTGTTACCAATTGTTTCTGTGACTATGGTCCCAGCTGCCTTGAGATCATTGACAAGATCCTCCTGTGTAGTTCTGGCTGATTCCTCACCATTCTCATGATCATTGCAACTCCACGAGGTGAGATCTTTGCATGGACCCCAGGCCAAGGAGTTTGACAGTTCTTTTGTGTTTCTTCCATTTGCGAATAATCCACCAATGTTGTACTTTCACCAAGCTGCTTGGCAATGTCTTGTAGCCATTCCAGCCTTGTGAGATCTAACAATTTGTCCCTGACATCCTTGGAGAGCTCTTGGTCTTGCCATGGTGGAAGTTTGAACTGATTGATTGATTGCTTCTTGGACAGTTGCTTATACCAGTAAGAAACTGAGATTAGGAGCACTCCCTTTAAGAGTGTGCTCCTAATCTCAGCTCGTTACCTGTATGAAAGACACCTGGGAGCCAGAAATCTTTCTGATTGAGAGGGGGTCAAATACTTATTTCCCTCATTAAAATGCAAATCAATTTATAACATTTTTGACATGCGTTTTTCTGGATATTTTTGTTGTTATTCTGTCTCTCACTGTTCAAATAAACCTACCATTAAAATTATAGACTGATCATTTCTTTGTCAGTGGGCAAACGTACAAAATCAGCAGGGGATCAAATACTTTTTTCCCTCACTGTAGGTGGGTCCGACCGCCATTAATCAAATAAGAACTGTCTTATAAATTAGGGGTATTTTAGATGATGACACTTAGCTAGCTAGTTAGCTAGCTAGCTAAGGCAGTTAACCCACTGTTCCTAGGCCGTCATTGAAAATAAGAATTTGTTCTTAACTGACTTGCCTAGTTAAATAAATGTAAAATAAATAAATAAAAATGTGACACAGTCATATTCGGGTCCTGACTGGTCAACTTATTTGTCAAGCTTATTTGACTCGTAAACTAGTGTTATTTGACGTATCTTTGCAAACACCCAAACGGCGTTCTATATTATGGGGAATTGTATCTGCACGTTCAAGTGCAGCAGCAGCAGGTGCTCGAGACAAAACTTTACCAGCATCATAGCRTACATATCTCTGAATCGCTGTGGCATATGAAATACGAGTGATAGTGTAATCAATGTGCAATCAATGTGTAATAACTACATAAAAAAATAATGAAAGTGTTAAATTATTAAGTGATGTGCAGTTATATTCAGGTCCTGATTGGTCAACAAGCTTATTTGACCATCAAATAGCATTATTTGAAGTGTATCTTTTTTGAYATGCAAAGACCCAAATGGCATTCCATAGCTAGATGGTCAAATGCAGAAGTAGCAGGAAAGCTGGCAGGTTTTGCAAGTATGTTTTCACCAAGTATGTTCCCTCAAGATTGTGCAATCCTAAATATAACCTTGACCCAGAGTCTGAACATGTGTATGACTTTAAAATGTCCTCTTTTATTGGTCTAAGGATCTAAATGTGGGCCTCACAGGCTGACTAGACCGGGCACGCGCCTGCTTCCGCAGGGGCCATCGCAAGCATGTTGATTTTGTCCATCCACACCAGACGCGATCAGGATACACAGTTTGAAATATCAAAACGAACTCTGAACCAACTATATTAAGTTGGGGACAGGTAGAAACACATGACACATTCACAGCAATTTAGCTAGCTAGCTTGCTGTTGCTAGCTAATTTGTCCTGGGATATAAACATTGGGCTGTTATTTTACCTGAAATGCACAAGGTCATCAACTCCGACAATGAATCCACAGGTAAAAGGGTAAACCTAATTAGTTTCTAGTAATCTCTCCTCCTTCAGGCTTCTTCTTCYTCTTTGGACTTAATATGGTGGTTGGCAACCAACTTTAAGGTGCATTACCACCACCATCTAGTCTGGAGTGTRGACCAGAGTTCA
Organism: Salvelinus sp. IW2-2015; assembly: GCF_002910315.2. NCBI lineage: Eukaryota > Metazoa > Chordata > Actinopteri > Salmoniformes > Salmonidae > Salvelinus > Salvelinus sp. IW2-2015. The sequence goes on along the minus strand of NC_036859.1, from coordinate 3,882,691 downwards.
TCTTTCAATCACCCACGTGGGTATACGCTTCTAAAAACCAATGAGAAGATGGGAGAAGCGGGACTTGCAGCACATCAAACATCAAAAATAGAACCAAGTTCTATTGTAGCACCTGGCTACGCAGACGCTCATTGATGCACGCGAGCAGTTTGGATGAAAATGATTGAATAACATGTATGTGTACATTTATTTTGCAATGTTTGCGCACTTAATGCAAGCAGCGTGGTCAGCATGTCAGGCCTCAGGCCATGACGTTACAAGGTTTGCCTTTAGAGGGCTCAGAGCAATCAATATCTGGCTCTGGGGAAGGTCATCACTATACAGTACATTTCGAGTTTCATGAGTTGATGCATGATGCTGATTCTATTCATAAGAAAAATCCTTAGGTAGTTGCTAAAAAAAATACTCCTAGGCATCAGCACAATACTTTTGGTCAAACTTCACAGGTGGCATCAAGTCCTAACCCTGTGCTGTTCATGGGAAATGTGTAAAACATGTTTTTTTTTAGAATAGGAGTACACTCAACACATTGGGTAAGCCTAAATGAAGCAGAGTCATAATGACTGTTGGTGGTCTGGCTATATGGTATAGTCCCCAWGTAAGTATTCAAGAGATCAAATACTGTATTGTGAGGATGATCTCGCAACAAGATCAGTGGGTGAGAGGATCTTGGAGAGCAGCAAAATGCCTGATTGCAGGTTTGTGGGTGAGGTGAGCTAAGAGAGGTAGTGGTGCACCAGTCCTATGCTCTACTTTACCCAACAATCAAGTTTCCTTATTATTTYTGTAAAGGGCCACAGGCATATTTGATGTAATGTTATATATATATATGTATTTTTTTGGAGGGATATGGTATCTTCATGGTTGTGAGATGAGTATCTTGGATATTTTTCATATGAACGATTCAGTTGAAACCATAAAAAAGTCCAAGAAAGACAGACAATATATCACAAACTGACTGATTTACAGAGGGTTGAATRCAGTGTTTTTCACTAACTGTAGGTAGTGAAATCAAAACCACTTTTAGGGTAATTAATCCACTTCCGGTTGCTCCAGGAAGCTTAAACTCAACACAGGTAATCCTCAYAGTGGCCTGATGGATTGTMWTCGAAGACAGTTTAATATGGCAATTATAATCCACATAGKCATCAGGTTGAAGTTAGGGCAGCAGGCAATGTATTCCTATGGGGAGAGATRTCAATGTAAACTGTCAGAAGAAAAAGCCCTGTTTTCACTGTTAAGGGTTAATTCCACATGGTCAAGGTTAGGCTTGCACAGATCGGGGGGACCTTAGGAACATTCCTGTGGTTGAATTCTGCTTCTAGCCTTAACGGTTCTGCCTCTGTSACCCTAAAGCACCTCAAATTTAGGTCAGGCTTCATTTTGGGCCTACTTTTTTGCACAGTCGCTGCGGTCAGACTGAGCGAACTACTGTAGAGTGGAGCGTCTCGTTGCACTCGGMACGGCCTAGAGACTATGGTGATGCCATTTGTTTCCCTTTCTGTGATGATTTAAGCCTCCACATTTTGGGATTTCAGCCCTATTCAATGGTAAAGTCCACATTTCCCCTTTAGGATATGAAGGGGACCATTYAATATTTTCATGTTGATATCTGTATAGGTACAGGTGACCYTGAACACGTGGCAAAAGAAAACGGCGTGTCTCTGTGTGACCCAGAAGCCGTAATATGTCAAAAGCATGTGTAAACAACTACTAATCAGGCTTCATTCTGGGCCTACTTTTTGCACAGTCAGACYGGGTAAGCTACGGTCAAGTGGGGCACCCGTTGAACTTGGCACGGCCTAGAGACTACTGTGGGACCATTTGCCAACACTTTCAACGTTGATTTCAGCCTGTCCATTTGGTGATGGTTCATCACTGTTTAAACTTATTGGAAATGGACAAAAGTCAGCCATCAWGTCAGCGTCCATCAGTCAATAARATAACATTCTGACACCAAACTGATACATACTGACACCAAACCCACTTTGTCCAACTCGTTTAGAAGCCAACTATCACATATTTCAGAGCCGGACCAAAATTCACAGCGCCTTCTGAATTTCACCACGCCTTCAGCGCCTCCTTTTTTAACAACCATTAAAAAAATGTAAAACACATAGTTACGTTCTAGCTGCGGTTCCAGTTCTGAGATTATGTGTAGTCCTAGCTGAGGCGACGCCGAATCCCAAGTTTTGGGTCAATAGGTAATTCGGAGMCCGAGCAGCAACCTTAATTAGTGCTGAAAATKCACTTTTTGCTACTGAAAAAGCTACTGAAAGAGCTATCAGACAGAAACTTTAGGGTCTGTCTCTATGGGCCGCGGCAGTTTCAATGCACCTAGTCTTGTGATTCTGGGACTTTTCTAAATGTCGTAATTTTCGCAACATTAAAAATGAWTTGAAGTTATTGCAAATGGACAAGGCTGTTTCTCGGCCTKAGAACCTCCTAGAGCGACATAACTTACCGTGCACTACCGACTTAGGCTCTAGAACAGGTTTATAAAGTTTCAGAGGTCTGACAATTCTTTGATGGTTCAAACGCAGGTAACTATTGCAGGCTCTGTGTGTCTGTAAGCCCCACACTGTGTCACTCCACATTGACTGTGTGTGTGAGTACAGAAAATCACAGAAAAAAATCACAGAAATCACGTAGAGCTCTGAAACCCACCTTAACGGATTCGCCTTAACACGCCGCAACTGGATCTATATTTAAAAAAATAAAAAATAAACATTTGTTTAACCATCATCAAAAGGACGTTGTACGATTTCTCGTAAATTATGATAGATGAATGGCTGGTTCTATTTTTCCTTACACTGCAGGTTTATGTACTTTAACGTGAAGTGGTCAAATTAGCGCTGTATTACCAATTTCTACCTTTAATCCTAGAAAGTGAGCATTAACTCAAGGAGCGTTGAGGCCTCGACGCCATCTTGTTTCTGGGCTAAAAGTACATTTGGCCAAACCTGTGTTCACCAAGTTTCGTTTTCAAAGTATTTTCCGTTTATCAGAAACGGCCATGTCCATTTGGTGATGTTTTGTCCATTTGCCATAAGCARCCAGTCGCCATCTGGTGCAATTYTACGGTACAGCAGAAAAATKTMMAAAAATGTAACATTTCATAACACGGAAACCAAATGTCCAAGAGACTTTATATGATGACTTGCCGGGAGACCAGGCCCTAGGGGACGACCTGAGGCTGTCGGCCTATTTTAATAACAYCGGTAGACGTATAGTAAGGGACCGTACATTTGCAATATGGAGATCCTCGTCAATCATACGGGAAATGCCACTCGCGTCCCCTAAGGTTTGAAGTAGACCTTTATGTASTAAAATGAARGTTAAATAAAAATGAATAAATAAAAGACCTACAACATCTATGGTTGGCCTACAGTATATCTACAAAATGTTTTGTTCATCTCTACATATAGGTCTCCTGATTTAAACCCCGATTTAACTTGTTTGGCATCAACTGAAAACATTAATCCGTAACGATAMAATTCTCCCCCTACCCTCCTTCTTGGCAAGAGTCTGTTGTCCTGCTAAAAGCCCATAATRGATGGATAGATGGCTTATTTTGTGTTCCAATGTATTGAATGAATGTATAAATTACAGTCATTTACCATTCTCCTTCTCAGACTGGAAACGTTGTTTGCAGAGTTCACAATCTAATTTTCCTTGTTTAAGTCCTTGTTTAAAAAATAACGATATTTTGGAGATTATTTCATTTTCAAATAACCGCAAGTGAGCGGTTGTAATCWTTAATATTTAATTTCTGCCCCCCAGAATTCATTATATAAATAGGCCCAAATAGGCCCAAGCGATTTAATTAATGAATGCATAAAATCAACTRACGTCAGCCTTTGAATGYTTKATTATCCAAATGTTTAAAGTGTGTGTGGGYGACGGAGAGAATGCATTTGACTGTTAGCGCTTTCAGGAGGAACAGAAAATTGCGTGTCAATTCATAAACCATGTGCCATCGAAAATCTCTTCCCAACTATTTTGCAATCTATATGGCTCTCTGCCAATAAATACATTTAGAGGATTCTAAATGAATTCAATCACCTTCTTCATCCTCATCATTCAGTTAATTGAAATTCAATTTTGAAGTCGTGCATAATTATCCGTTTCTATTTGGTTTATATCGCCCATTCATTGTCAGRTAGAGACACATTAGGCCTTGGTACCCAAAGCGTAATCAGTGCTCTAACTSCCCCTTGCGATGGTCTTGAGCAATGAGGCAGTGATGCAGGGTAACGTACTAAACCACAAATTACCTCTAAATCCAGCAGCATAATCTCAAAACATTTAATCGAGGAACCACTGTACTCTGCGTCTCACAAAGACACAGTAGTTGGAACCAAAAATGTCAAATTTGGACTCATCAGACCAAAGGACAGATTTCCACCGGTCTAAAGTGTTCCATTGCTCGTGTTTTCTTGGCCCAGGCAAGTCTCTTCTTATATGGTGTCCTTTTAGTAGTTGGTTTCCTTGCAGCAATTTGACACACAAAGGCCTTTGATTCACCCAGTTTCATCTGAACAGTTGATGTTGAGAAGTGTCTGTAAATTGGAACTCTGTGAAGCATTTATTTGCGGCTGCAATTCTGAGGCTGGTAACTCTAAATGAACTTAATCCTCTGCTGCAGAGGACTCTGTTGTCTTCCTTTCCTTGTGGCGGTTCCATGAGAGCCAGTTCATCATGCACTTGATGGTTTTTGCAACTGCACTTGAAGAATCTCTTTCAAAAGCTCTTGAAATGTTCCGTATTGACTTGACCTTCATGTTCTTTAAGTAATGATGGATTGTCATTTGTCTTTTTGCTTTTTTGGAGCAGTTTCTTGCCAGTCATTTGGAACTTGGTCTGTATACCAAATTAGGTGTTATCTTCTGCTATAACCACCCCTTCTACCTTGTCACAAACAGCACTGATTGGCTCAAACGCATTAGGAAAGAAAGAAATTCCACAAATTAATTTAAACAAGGCACACCTGTTGATTTAATGCATCTGGTGATACCTCATGAAGCTTGGATGAGGAGAATGCCAGAGTGGCAATGCTGTCATCAAGGGATAAAGGGTGGATACGGTTGAAGAATCTCAAATATTTTGATTTGTTTAAATAGTTTTTTGGTACTACATGATATGTGTTATTTAATAGTTTTGATGTCTTCACTCTTATCTCCTAAGTAGAAAATAGTAAAAATAAAGAAAACCCTGGAATGAGTAATTGTGTCCAAAACTTTTGACTGATAGTGTATATATACAGTTGAAGTCGGAAGGTTACATACACCTTAGCCAAATACATTTAAACTCAGTTTTTCACAATTCCTGACATTTAATCCAAGTATAAAATTCTGCTGTCTTAGGTCAGTTAGGATCACCACTTTATTTTAAGAATGTGAAATGTCAGAATAAGTAGAGAGAAGGATTTTTTCAGCTTTTATTTCTTTCATCACATTCCCAGTGGGTCAGAAGTTTACATACACTCAATTAGTATGGAACATTGCCCTTAAATTGTTTAACTTGGGTCAAATGTTTCGGGTAGCCTTCCGCAAGCTTCCCACAATAAGGTGGGTGAAATTTGGCCCTCTCCTCTGACAGGAGTCAGGTTTGTAGTCCTCCTTGCTCACACAGCTTTTGCAGTTCTGCCCACAGTTGGCAGGTCAGGGCTTTGTGATGGCCACTCCAATACCTTGACATTGTTGTCCTTAAGCCATTTTGCTACAATTTGGAAGTATGCTTGGGGGCATTGTTAATTTTGAAGACCCATTTGCGAACAAGCTTTAACTTCCTGACTGATATCTTGAGATGTTGCTTCAAATATCGACACAATTTTCCTCCCTGATGATGCCATCTATTGTTGAGTGCACCTGTCCCTCCTGCAGCAAAGCACCCCCACAACATGACGCTGCCACCCCCGTGCTCACGGTTGGGATGGTGTTCTTCGGCTTGCAAGCCTCCCCTTTTTCCTCCAAACAAACGATGGTCATTATGGCCAAACAGTTCTATTTTTGTTCATCAGACCAGAGGACATTTCTCCAATCTTTGATCCCCATGTACGATCTTTGTCCCCATGTGCAGTTGCAAACCGTAGTCTGGCGTTTTATGGTGGTTTTGGAGCAGTGGCTTCTTCCTTGCTGAGCGAACTTTCAGGTTATGTCGATATAGGACTCGTTTACTTGTGATATAGATGTACCTGTTTCCTCCAGCATCTTCCAAAGGTCCTTTACTGTTGTTCTGGGATTGATTTCACTTTTCGCACCAAAGTACGTTCATCCAGTGACACAAAACATACCAGACGAGCTAAATAACTATGTGCTCACTTAAAGGCAAGTAACACTGAAACAAGCATGACAGCACCAGCCGTTCTGGACAACTGTGTGATCACGCTCTCCGTAGCCGACATGAGTAAGACCTTTAAACAGGTCAACATACACAAGGCTGCGCGGCCAGACGGATTACCAGGACGTGTGCTCCGGCATGTGCGTGACCAACTGGCAGGTGTCTTCACTGACATTTTCAACATGTCCCTGATTGAGTCTGTTATACCAACATGTTTCAAGCAGACCACCAAGTCCCTGTGCCCAAGAACACAAAAGCAACTTGCCTAAATGACTACAGACCCGTAGCACTCACGTCCGTAGCCATGATGTGCTTTGAAAGGTTGGTCATGGCTCACATCAACACCATTATCCAGAAACCCTAGACCCACTCCAATTTGCAACCGCCCCAACAGACCACAGATGATGCAATTTTATTGCACTCCACACTGCCCTTTCCCACCTGGACAAAAGGAACACTTATGTGAGAGCTATTCATGACTACAGCCCAGCGTTCAACACCATAGTACCCTCAAAGCTCACCACATAAGCTAAGGATCCTGGGACTAAACAATTCCCTCTGCAACTGGATCCTGGACTTCCTGACGGGCCGCCCCCAGGTGGAGGGTAGGTAGCAACACATATGCCACGCTGATCCTCAATACTGGAGCTCCCCAGGGGTGCGTGCTCAGTCCCCTCCTGTACTCCCAGTTCAACCACGACGCATGGCCAGGCTGACTCCAACACCATCATTAATCACAACAGTGGTAGGCCTGATCACCGACATAACGAGACAGCCTAGGGAGGTAGCAGAGACCTGGCCGGGTGGTGCCAGAATTCAACCTATCCAAGACTAAGGAGATTATTGTGGACACAGGAAAAGGAGGACCGAGCACGCCCCCATTCTCATCATGGGGCTGTAGTGGAGCAGGTGAGAGCTTCAAGTTCCTTGGTGTCCACATCAACAACAAACTAGAATTGTCCAAACACACCAAAACAGTCGTGAATGAGGGCACGACAAAGCATATTCACCCACAGGAAACTAAAAAGATTTGGCATGGGTCCTGAGATCCTCAAAAGGTTCTACAGCTGCAACATCGAGAGCATCCTGACTGGTTGCATCACTGCCTGGTACGGCAATTGCTCGGCCTCTGACCGCAAGACACTACAGAGGGTAGTGCGTACGGCCMAGTACATCACTGGTGCTAAGCTGCCTGCCATCCAGGACCTCTACACCAGGTGGTRTCAGAGGAAGGCCCTAAAAATTGTTAAAGACCCCAACCACCCCAGCCGTAGACTGTTCTCTCTACTACCGCATGGCAAGCAGTACCGGAGTGCCAAGTATAGGACAAAAAGGCTTCTCAACAGTTTTTACCCCTAAGCCATAAGACTCCTGAACAGGTAATCAAATGGCTGCCCGGACTATTTGCATTGTGTGCCCCCCCCAACCCCTCTTTTTACGCTGCTGCTACTCTCTGTTTATCATATATGCATAGTCACTTTAACTATACATTCATGTACATACTACCTCAATTGGGCCGACCAACCAGTGCTCCCGCACATTGGCTAACTGGGCTATAGGCATTGTGTCCCGCCACCCACCAACCCCTCTTTTACGCTACTGCTATTCTCTGTTCATCATATATGCATAGTCACTTTAACCATATCTACATGTACATACTACCTCAATTAGCCTGACTAACCGGTGTCTGTATGTAGCCTYGCTACTTCTATAGCCTCGCTACTGTATATAGCCWGTCTTTTTACTGTTGTTTTATTTMTTTGTTCACCTAATATCTTTTTTGCACTATTGGTTAGAGCCTGTAAGTAAGCATTTCACTGTAAGGTCTACCTGTTGTATTCACCGCACGTGACAAATAAACTTTGATTTGATTTGATATATTATAGGGCTCGGCGATATGGCCAAAATCTCATATCCCCATATAGGTCATTTCATATCCCGATAACAATACATATCACGATATAGCAYATTTTCTGTAAATTCAACGAATAAATAGTTTATATAAAATGACCACATGTAAAGGCCTATTTCTTATTACATTTGGAATTATACTCAACAAATAAAAGGTACTTACTCATATTTTATTATTTCTCCTTTTATTTAGAACCTTAGTGCAAATGTTCAATTAAGCATGTGACAAACATTTTTAAAATKACGTATAAAATCTTAAAAGGTAATTAGAAAACACTTCAAATAAAGTTGCAAACAAAATAAATGTAGGCCTAAAATACATTTATATTTATTTGTTTTTTTTGGGGGGGGGGGGGCTTGCCTGTTTTGCATGTTATTTTGGCATTAATAAATGTCACATATCAATTTGCATTTGGTGCCTTGGGTCGAGTGTTAGCACCAACTCACAAAACCCCCATTTCTCGACAGTGTAAATTGGGGCCATGTCTTTGCAGATGTAAGTTGTAACAGCAGCAGATATCTCCTTCCATCTTCGTGATTCTTTGCCATATGGTGTGCCGCTGGCAAWAGCCTCTTGCAACGTCTGAGTCGGGGGTTTGTTTTGAGCACTCGGCTGTACTTTTTGGGGTCTCATCCGTAGACTCCGTACTGTTTCACATGATTCTTGCGTAGGTGGTAAAAGAGGTTAGTGGTGTTAGAGCCTGTTGTCGGACCGGYCTGCGGCATATTTTGCAGAGGAYGGTTTTCTGGTCCRTGTCAGACTTTTCATACCCACGTCCATGCGACCGAAGTAGCCCCTCTTTTAGGTACGAGCTCCGTGTCTCCGTGCTTTGTGTCACGTTCACTCTCCTCATGTTTGATTGTGTTGCACATTTCCTTCCACACGAACGCAAAGCGTCGTCCAATTGACTAAAAATATTGCAGAAGAGAGTGTAATTTGCCACACAACGAAATAAACGATACAGCATAATATGAAATGATAGACGTTTTTCTATCGTCACACGGTATATATCGTATTATCGTATATATCGTATATCATATTGCCCAGCCCTAATATATTATTGTTTTTAATGTCACATTGGTAGGATATATACAGTATGTGCTCGTAGTTTGTCKATTTTATTATTGATTGATTGTAAGTTGGCTAATAGGACCGATGGTAAAGGTAGATTACCCTCTCAGCRACGGATCCTTACAGGGCACCCGGACCGTCGTCCACGATACCTCTGTCTTTTCCTCCTGCGAATGACGGGGATGAGGGCCTTGTCGTGTGTCTGGAGTAAATCCTTCCCATTCGAAGTGTTGAAGAAGAAAAAATCCTCCAGTACGGGGTGAGTAATCGCTGCCCTGATATCAAGAAGCTCTTTTCGGTCATAAGATACAGTGGCAAAAACATTATGTACAAAATAAGTTGAAAATAACGCAAAAAAAACATACACAATAGGTTATGGGATCATAAAACGGCAGTCATCTTTACTTTCCAATGGGAGCAAATTAATCATAGTGGGCAGAAGAAGMGAAGAGGTGGGCAGAGACAAGAACGAGCTAGGAAGATCCTATTGGCGCGTTCTAGCTAATATTTGCATATTTCAATTAGGGAACGCCTACTCTGTGAAGCACACGTGTGCAATGTCTCATTTCGCTCTTGTACTCCTTCTAAACAACACCATCTACAAACTTCAGTCCACTCTGGCTGTTACAGATTATAGTTTTGGAAATAGAGAACTGAATGGAGATCAAATGTTTTATCGATGAGAACATTTGCAGAATATCTGCCAAAATCCACCTTCTCCCATTGCCGGCCACTGGGCTTCCGCTCATCACCATATTTGGTAGTGAGTGGAWACGCCAACTGGATGCTTCACGTTTATACAACAGGTGAAATATCTGGTTCGAGGCTTTCTGGAAAGCTTTGCAAGTCAGACCAAGCCGTTGTTTGGGGTTAGAGAAGTGAAACATTCTTCCTTAGTTGTTAATTTTCTCATTCTAAAGGCACAACCTAGATTCGAGCCAATGKCTTCAGTAGTTGAACATGTTATTTCTACAACCTCGTGAAAGTGACGTGTTTTTGTATAAAATAACTATATCAAAGGCGTTACTGGTTTGACTGCCTGCACATGCGCAATTCGGCGTGAGACAAACGTTAGACCCCATTACGTGTTTCTGCGCGTACATTTTCCTACCCAAGGTCGCGCCATGACATCGCCTACAAGTGTAATCTGGGATTTCTATTGGAGAAGCAGTTTTAGACTATCTTCATACTGTACTGTCTTTTAATATAGCCTTTTGACTTTGTGGCTGTGGTAACAACMTTGCAGTGCAGTGCTTTTCCACGTGACTGAACGCGGAAGCGGATTGTACAAACAACAGCTGAGAAGTCTGGGGATGATGATGATGATGGCGGAGTTGGTGCAGGGACAGGCCTCCGTGGCTCAGCCCGGAATGAAAGCTGACGGCTTCGCCGACGCTTTACATCGGGCTCGACAGGTAATAACAGTATAAACACYCGCAAAGAAATCGATTGATTTTGAACTAAGCCTTTTAAACGACGAAAACACTTTTATTTTAACTCGCCCATCACCAGTTTGTGCTATGCGCTCATGGAAAAACACACTAGCTAGTCAGCTAATGTTACCTAGCCGGCTAACTAGCATGCTAAGCTAGTTGACAACCACAATAGTTTCGAGTTCGCAATGCATACTCGTGCTTGTACATTTTGGATACAACAGGGCACGACAGGAAATAATGTTTTTATGTAGTTAACCGTGTTAAAGTCTTCAAGTGACTTCGTTAATCCAGCTAGGTAGCTAACTAGCTAGCTACGTTTTCTACACGTGTCCACATGCAACCTGTTGTTCAGTCACTGAAGTTCTGGGGTTGAAACCCATAACAATCTGTGACAAGTGGTCAAAGGTTCCAAACCTACCCACTCGTTTTTAAACAGATATCCGTTTTGTTTCCCAGTTGTAGGTAGACAACATTGATCCAATTGCCCCTCCCGCCCCTGTTGAGACTGTGTCAAAGTTTGTAGCTCCATTATGTAACTGGCAAGCACCAGATATACACTTTGGCGGCGGGTGGTGTCTAGTTAGGAACCCGATTGGGGAGTAGGTTAATAAAGTACTATGTTATGTTTTACCTTATAAAACAAAGGTGTCTTTCGGGACGAGCAAAACATATTTTTACTAGCTAGCTACTATAACTAACGTGGCTATTGTTTGTGCTACATAAAGGTTACGAATAAAAAAACATTTAACCTTTATTTAACTAGGCAAGTCAGTTAAGAACAAATAATTATTTACAATGACAGCCTATCTCGCCAAATCCGTTATTACAGTGCTCCCTCATGCAAAATATACATTTAGTTTTGATTGATTGACCCATCTATTACGTTGTTTGACAGAATGCTGAACAACTAGCTCTTTAGCCCCAAAACTCATGGAGAGGTGATAACTTGGCCCCTGAAAGATTCAAAGTCATCTCAAGAGTTGACAAGAATTTATTTGGAAGGAGAATGGTAGAACTGCATTGGCATACATAGGCATCTCAAAGTTCAGGGAGGGAACTAGATCCAACTGGGAAAAACTGTTTTTAACGGTCATCCAACTCGGAAAATCAGGCATATTTCTAGAGCTCTGACTTTCCGACCTGAAGTTATGATTTGATCTAAAAAAWAAAAAAAWAAAAAAWTCGGAGTTCCCAGTTGTCTTGAAAGCACCATGACCATCAGAAGCTGGTAACATCAGTCCAGTAAAATAAAAAAGCTAATAATAAAAATGTATGCTCAGCTGTGCCTCGCACGTGCTACACCAACTGATGTGTTTTTTTAATCAAAGCTTGATTTCAGAAATGTAATATGGTCAGAGAAGAACAATATTGTCAGGTAATATGCTGTGACAATGTATTCGGCCTACTGCACAAAACTCGTTCCTACAAATAGTTTTTATTGGGTTAATATTTTTTGTAGTCATGTAAAAAATAAAATTTGGTTACCACTGGTTTAGACCACTGGTATTGTTGTTATTCAGCAGATGGTGGCCCTAGCTCTCATGGTGCTTTTGACCTACAGGTGGGGACCTACGTGTGGGGCGGCAGGTAGCCTAGCGGTTAAGAGCATAAGACCAGTAACCAAAGGGTCGCTGTTTTGAATCCCCCAAGCCAACTAGGTGAAAAATCTGTCGTTGTGCCTTTGAGCAAAGGCACTTACAGGCATATTTGGGGATTTTGTCAACGAGACCCATGATCTACTTCCCTAGAGTCAGGAGAAGTCGTGGATATCATTTTTATATCTACCATTTTTGTTTCTTCTAAGACACCTGTCTGATTGGCACCTGTCTGCGTTGATTAATATGTTGTGGGGATGGCACAGTCCATCACTTTAAGACATGTGCTGCTGAAGTTGTTAATGGTTATTTTACCTAAAAACAATGGTGCATCGCTAATAACAATTATATTATTTCATATCAAATGCACTTTCTCCTGCGTTGAATAGTGGTCGCTGTTCACGGTTCTGAAACACATCAGTGCGCTGTTCAGTTGGCGCCTTTTCCTAGACCATGTTGCTACACTACATGGCCAATGCCAAGCATCGGCTGGAGTGGCGTAATGCCCACCGCCATTGTATTCCGGAGCAGTGGAAACGCGTTCTCTGGAGTGATAAATCACTCTTCACCATCTGGCAGTCCGACGGATGAATCTGGGTTTGGCGGATGCCAGGAGAACGCTACCTGCCCGAATGCATATTGCCAACTGTAAAGTTTGGTGGAGGAGGAATAATGAATGGTCTGGGGCTGTTTTTCATGGTTCGGGTTAGGCCCCTTAGTTCCAGTTGAAGGGAAGCTACCTACAGTATACAATGACKTTTTTGGTAACTTTGAGGTAACAGATGTATGAAGCCCTTTCATGTTTCAACATGACAATGCCCATGTGCACAAAGCGAGGTCCATACAGAAATGGTTTGTCAAGATCGGTGTGGATGAATTTGACTGGCCTGCAATAAATAAACCATTATATTTTTGAAATTGCATTCAAGAATGAATGCAACTGCTTTGAGTCTTTGCTGTAATAAAGGCTTAACAAAAAAGTTACAACAGACTCTCTGGTACGCTTATTTATTTAGTGTTTACATTGTTCTAAACGGTCAAATTATACTGAACAAAATTATGAACACAACATGCAACAACTTCAAAGATTTTACCCGAGTTACAGTTCATAGAAAGTCAGTCAATTGAAATAAATAAATCATACCCATATCTATGGATTTCACATGACTGGGCAGGGGCGCAGCCTTGGGTCGGCTGGGAGGGCGTAGACCCCCCCCCCACACACACACACACTTAGGAGCCAAGCCCACCCACTGGGGAACCAGGCCCAGCCAATCATAATTAGTTTTTCCCCACAAAAGAGACGCTGCATGTGAAGGTCCTGGGCTGGCGTGATTACACATGGTCTGTGGTTGTGAGGCCGGCCGATTGGACGTACTGCCAAATTCTCTATAACAATGTTGGTGACGGCTTATGGTAGAGAAATGAACATTCAATTCTCTGGCACAGCTCTGTTGGACATTCCTGCTGTCAKCATACCAATTGCACGCTCCCTCAACTTGAGACATCTGTTTGTTATAACCAATTTATTGATGTGAGACGTGATTATGATATGCTATAGGTCATGCCCTGTTCATGTGCGCATGGGTCACGTAAACGGAGCAAGGGTTGGGGGAATCGGGAATGCTTTTCCTAAACAAATGAGGGATTTCAGTAACAGAACTTTAAAGTCGGAAATGGCTGTAATTATGTTGCAGCTTCAGCAACACGGACAGCTCAATAAACACTGTTGATGTTCTGTGATGGTCGCTGCAGCAGGGAGGAGCGCGAGACAATGGTTGCTAGTTTAGTCACTCGCTGTCATTTTTTAAAACCCAGTGCAGCAAGTCTGAGCCGAGCCCAGCACAATCAAATAAGTTGAGTTGGACTCCCGCTAGTCACTTGTCTTAATTATTTAAAATATATATATATTGGTCACATACACATGGTTAGCAGATGTTAATGCGAGTGTAGCGAAATGCTTGTGCTTCTATTATTTCATCAAACAGTGCGCTTAAAGCATCAGACAAGCCCAGTGCATATAGTTTATTTGATTAAAAAAAAGATAAGCCATTCTAGTTAAATTTGTCTTTTGTTTCTGTTAGTCTTTAGTGACATGGATAGAAGTACAGTCTGCTGTCATTCTGATCTAAGAATATTACTCCTGCTTATTATGAAGAAAAAATACATCTGTTTAACTTTGTAAACTAAAGGTGTGTTTAGAATTATTTTTGTTGTATTAATGCTATTTAATCTCTCCTCAGACTAATATTATTCTGTTTGTCCTGTGGGTACCTTTGCCACTGTTCCACCCCTTGTGTATTGCGCTGTCATGGTGTATTTATATAATCGATTGGTCGAAAGTAAAAAATAAAACGTGTCCAGTAAGAAAAATTAGAGGGAGTTTCAAGAACAAATGCTAACTAGCATTAGAGCAATGACTGATATCTACTAGTTTGCGTTCGATCGCGAAACTACCTCTAACTTCCTTCATACTAGACACGGAGTCGTAAAAATGATATCCACGAGTTCATCTGACTCTGGGGGAAGTAGATAAAGGTACATTKCCAAAATCCTGAAGTATCCATTTAACCCTAATTGCGCCCGTATGTGACTAAAATGTAATGTGGTCATAGCACTATCAATTTGGGAAAATGTAATCCAATTAGCCATTTACGTGTGATGCAACAATGGATACAATGAATGGATGAACTGTTGTATAGAAAATCTGTTAAGTAACTATTATTTTCCTCACCTTTCAGATGGCAGCAAAGATGGGGAATGAGCAGATTGTAGACCCCTCCATGTATGGCTATGGGGGCCAGAAGCGTTCGGTGGAAGACGGAGGTAACCTCCATTTCTCTCCCACCGACGATTTAAAGGGATAGTTTCCTATGGTTTTCACAATGTTTTAATCTTCTTACCTCCAAACGAGTTCATGAACGTTTTGTAGGTTATCGTAACAATTTTCTAAACACATCATAAAAGCCAATAGTAAAAGCTTTCAATATTTTGGAACAGAAATGTTCATGTTCAAGTGTTAAGGTTTATCTCAGTTTAAAATGTTTTTGTTCTACTTTAGTATTTTGATTTCTGTTTCAACGTACAGTGCCAGTCAATAATTTGGACGCACCTTCTCATTCCAGGGTTTTTCTTTATTTTTGACTATTTTCTACATTGCAGAATAACAGTGAAGCCATCAAAACTATGAAATAACTTATATGGAATCATGTAATAACCAATAAAGTGTTTTACAAATCAAAATATATTTGAGATTCTTCAAAGTAGCCACCCTTTGCCTTGATGACAGCTTTGCACACTTGGAATTCTCTCAAATAGCTTCATGAGATACTCACCTGGAATGCATTTCAATTAACAGGTGCGCCTTAAGTTAATTTGTGGAATTTATTTCCTTATTGCGTTTGAGCCGATCAGTTGTTGTGACAAGGTAGGGCTGGTATACAGACGATCGGGCTGTCTGGTAAAATACCAAGTTATATTATGGGAAGAACAGCTCAAATAAGCTCAAGTGCTATGATGAAACTTGCTCTCATGGTGACTGCCACAGGGAAAGAAGACCCAGACTTACCTCTGCTGCAGAGGATAAGTTCATTAGAGTTACCAGCCTCAGAAATTTTAGCCCAAATAAATGCTTCACAGAGTTCAAGTAACAGACACATATCATCATCAACTGTTCAGAGGAGAATCAGGCCTTCATGGTCGAATTACTGCAAATAAACAACTACTAAAGACCACCAATAAGAAGAATAGACTTGCTTGGGCCAAGAAACACGAGCAATGGACATTAGACCGGTGGGAATCTGTCTTTTGGTCTGATGAGTCCAAATTTGAGATTTTTGGTTCCAATCGCCATGTCTTTGTGAGACGCAGATTAGGTGAACGGATGATCTCCGCATGTGTGGTTCCCACCGTGAAGCATGGAGGAGGAAATGTGGGGGTGCTTTGCTGGTGACACTGTCTGTGATTTATTTAGAATTCAAGGCACACTTAACCAGCATGGCTACCACGGCATTCTGCAGCGATATGCCATCCCATCTGGTTTGCACTTAGTGGGACTATCATTGTTTTTCAACGGGACAATGACCCAAAACACACCTCCAGGCTGTGTAAGGGCTATTTGACCAAGAAGGAGAGTTATGGAGTGCTGCATCAGAAGACCTGGCCTCCACAATCACCTGACCTCAACCCAATTGAGATGGTTTGGGATGAGTTAGACCACAGAGTGAAGGAAAAGCTGCCAACAAGTRCTCAGCATATGTGGGAACTCCTTCAAGGCTGTTGGAAAATCATTCCTCATGAACCTGGTTGAGAGAGTGCCAAGTGTGTGCAGAGCTGTCAAGGCAAAGGGTGGATACTTTGAATTATCTGAAATATGCAGTCATGTCCATAAATATTTGGACATTGACCAAATTATTATTTTAGCTGTCTACCACAGCATATTGGAGTTGAAATTAAATTATGAATAATTTGTTGGTATTTACATCCAAATCGGGTGGACTGTGTAGGAATTACAGCACTTTTTACATGTGGTCCCCTTTCTAAGGGACCAAAAGTAATTGGACAATTGGCTGCTCAGCTGTTCCATGGCCAGGTGTGTGTTATCCCCTCATTAGGTAATTTACAAGTATGCAGATAAAAGGTCTCGAGTTGATTAAGTGTGGCATTTGGAATCTGTTGCATTTAACCCTCAATATGAAGTCCAAAGAGCTGCCATTGAAGGGAGCCATCATTAGGCTGCAAACTCAAAACAAACCCATGAGAAAGATAGCAAAAACATTAGGTGTGACCAAATCACAAGGTGTATGTAAACTTCCAACTTCAACTGTATATATATATGTACAGTTGAAGTCAGAAGTTTACATACATCTTAGCCAAATACATTTAAAAACTCAGTTTTTCACAATTCCTGACATTTAATCTTATAAAAAAATTCCCTGTCTTAGGTCAGTTACGTTCACTTTATTTTAAGACTGTGAAATGTTAGAATAATAGAGAGGATTTATTTCAGCTTTTATTTCTTTCATCACATTCCCAGTGGGTCAGAAGTTTACATACACTCAATTAGTATTTGGTAGCATTGCCTTTAAATTGTTTAACTAGGGTCAAATGTTTCKGGTAGCCTTCTGCAAGCTTCCCACAATAAGTTGGGTGAATTTTGGACCATTCCTCCTGACAGGAGTCATGTTTGTAGGCCTCCTTGCTCGCACAAGCTTTTTCAGTTCTGCCCACAAATGTTCAATGGGATTGAGGTCAGGGCTTTGTGATGGCCACTCCAATACCTTGACTTGGCTCTCCTGGCTGTCTTGAGAAGTTGCTTCAATATATCCACACAATTTTCCTCCCTCATGATGCCATCTATTTTGTGAAGTGCACCAGTCCCTCTTGCAGCAAAGCACCCCCACAACATGATGCTGCCACCCCTGTGCTTCACGGTTGGGATGGTGTTCTTCAGCTTACAAGCATCCCCCTTTTTCTTCCAAACATAACGTTGGTCATTATGGCCAAACGGTTCTATTTTTGTTTCATCAGACCAGAGGACATTTCCCAAAAAAGTACGATCTTTGTCCCCATGTGCAGTTGCAAACTGTAGTCTGGCTTTTTTATGGCAGGTTTTGGAGCAGTGGCTTCTTCCTTGCTGAGCAGCCTTTCAGGTTATGTCGATATTGGACTCGTTTTACTGTAGATATAGATACTTTTGTACCTGTTTCCTCCAGCATCTTCACAGGGTCATTTGCTGTTGTTCTGGGATTGATTTGCACTTTTCGCACCAAAGTACGTTCATCTCTAGGAGACAGAACTCGTCTCCTTCCTGAGCTGTATGACGGCTGCGTGGTTCCGTGGTGTTTATACTTGCATACTATTGTTTGTACAGATGAACGTGGTACCTTCAGGCATTTGGAAATTGCTCCCAGACTTGTGGAGGTCTACAGTTCTTTTTCTGGGGTCTTGGCGGATTTCTTTAGATTTTCCCATGATGTCAAGCAAAGAGGCACTGAGTTTGAAGGAAGGCCTTGAAATCCATCCACAGGTACACTTCCAATTGACTCAAATGATGTCAATTAGCCGATCAGAAGCTTCCAAAGCCATGACATAATTTTCTGGAATTTTCCAAGCTGTTTAAAAGGCACAGTCAACTTAGTGAATGTAAACTTCTGACCCACTGGAATTGTGGTACAGCGAAATAATCTGTCTGTAAACATTTGTTGGAAAAATTACTTGTGTCATGCACAAAGTAGATGTTCTAACCGACTTGCCAAAACTATAGTTTGTTAACAAGAAATTTGTGGAGTGGTTGAAAAACGAGTTTTAATGACTCCAACCTAAGTGTATGTAAACTCCTGACTTCAACTGTATGTATATATAATATTATTTTTGCAACTGTAAAACCTTTCATCCTGTAGCTTGTTCTCTATTTTCTTTTTAAATAGTGAGCCAACATGTTTTCAGCACTTATTTCCCTGACTGATCAAAACTTGTTTTCTCATTCTCTCTCTGCAGCAGACATATAGTGAACAATATGTTTAGAACATCAATTCTCAACATCGCAGTATCGAATCGCAAAACAAATAGAATTGTGAGAATCGCAATACATATCATATCGGAACCTAAGTATTGTGATGATATCATATTGTCCTTGGCAATTCTCAGCTGTATTAAATAGCCAAGCTAAAAAGGTAGACTTAAAGTCGAACTGACAGAAAAAAAGGTAGACTTAAAGTCGAACTGACAAGTGTTTTAGCAACATGAAATAATTTTAAAATCTGTTCATATACACCCCCAGGAAGAATATCACTTTTTTTAAAACGTTTTCAGACAAGCGAGCACTTATATACGGTCATTTTCACGTTTTTATAAATTCTTTCAATGTTTGGGAAGCAATATAGATCGGGAAAGCGGCCGTGCGTTTGGGCAATCAATAGACACGGCAGTAAACAAAACCTAATAAAAAGATCTCTTGTCAAGGACCAGAGTCTATGCAGCCCATCAATGCTGCAGTTGGCCTTTATGCAAATAATCCATTGCCACACAGGCCTGCAATCATTCACTTTGAACTGCACTCTGTGTTTACAGGCAGTAGCAATAGCGCAACTTTAGATCATTCGTACGCATTTGCCAAAAGCCACAAAATACACCTTAACGGACTTCTGCAAATTTTTWAATACCACGGGAGTCCTCTTACATTTGGGAACTTTACAGCCCTATTGACGAAACAACTAGGAAAAGGTAGGCTATCGCTCCCTCAGTAATGCTCATCAACAACAAGATCAGAAACTAATGCTAGCCAGAGCTAGAATAGCTAAAATACGAGTTAACATTAGATAAACCCTCATGCCTTTTCAGCTAGTTGGTCGTCAAAATTGTACTGATAAATGATGGGGAATAGTAGCCAGCTCATGCTATTGCAGCTTGCCTGCCTATGCATGCTTGACCCAACCCACATTTTGAAATCTGAATGGGATCTTGCCTGCCCGCCCGCCCAAATGATCAATGCCAAATACATTTGATTGACAACTAGCTAAGGGTGCGTTCATAAATTGCCTCCAGTGTGTCAGTGTGCTCTGGGTTATTCGTAAATTCAGAACGTTGTCAGATTGTCTGTTTGTAAATTCAGAGTTAGATGTTACTGTAGTCCTGTGTAGCTCAGTTGGTAGAGCATGGCACTTGCAGCGCCACGGTTGTGGGTTCGATTCCCACGGGGGACTAGTATAAAAATGTATGCACTCACTACTACTGTAAGTCGCTCTGGATAAGAATGTCTGCTAAATGACGTAAATGTAAATTGCCGTTTTATTATTAGAGATTCACAACGATGCTTTGCCTGGCTACCCGCCACGCCCATGTACTTTAGTTTCTTCTCTGCAATGAGTCTGGAGTACCTCCCTTACCCTTCACCGAATGCATACACATTTGGGACCATCTGATTGGTCCAAAACCGAWGGGTTGGCCCAGAGCAAACACACAGCGGTTTGAAAATTCATCATTGGCTTTGGTACTTTGATTGGTTAGAGACGATCCAATCGCTGATGACTTTGTTTTGTACAATGCCCTTCATCACCACAAACGACTTCAATGATGGCAGTCTGACTAAAGTATGTAGGGAACAACAGAGCAGCGGAATAATTTTGTCTCATCACGCTTAAACGAAGCTAATACCTATTGTTATTATCTGAAATCTTATTTAGTTTTTTTCCTGTACATGGTCAAATAACTCAAGCATAGATTGGTAAAATAAAAATGGCACAAAAACTACAGGCCTTGAGTAACTTGCTGTTATAAGCAGTCTCACTTAAACCCTCATCCGTCGCCCAGTTTGACCTAGAGACTTGGAATCTTTGTATGTAGGTGTTTTTCCTCATGCGGAACACATTTGCCTCACTAACCCATAAGGTCCGTCAGGATAGATTTTCTTCTATCTTGGAAATGTTTTTATTAACACAAAATTCGTTATGTAGGCCCATGGTAACGCTCTTTACTTAATCTGAGAAAAGCTAAGGGATTGGTTAAGAGATGGATGAGTTATTGATAAATCAGGGAATMTGATTTTACATGTCCATTTAAAACCTTTGTAAATCCTCTCCACAATGGCCTATCAACTTGGAACTTTTTAGGGCTATCAAAGACAATACCATGATGAACAATGTTAAATTTTGCATTTATATCTTAAATAAGAAAACTGTTAACAATTCACTTTTTTGACTATGTTACACTAATGCTTCAAATAATCATAAAAAATCTTCTCATGGACTAAAAGTCAAATTCACTCCGAAATTGGTCTTTGGACTCATCACAACAGCCCCTAAAGAGTTTGAGAAACAAAAGTTTATGCGTTTAAAGATGGCCACGCTATACCAGTAGAGGCATATTAGCACATATGCWAAAAATACTTCACATCTTCTCATGAACAATAGATATAAATGGAATGTAGGTATATGTCTTAATTTAGTTTGAGAAAAGCTAAGGGATTGGTCAAAAGRTGKYWGAGTTACTGACAAATCAGATKMATGTGTCCATTTAATAAACTACTTTAAATTCACTCCACATTGACCTATCAACTTTTKAAATTGTTTTATTTAACCCTTATTTAACTAGGCAAGTCAGTGAAGAACAAATTCTTATTTACAATGACGGCCTATCCCGGCCAAATCCTCACTTAAATCCTCATATCCGTCGCCCCATTTGACCTAGAGACCTGGAACTTTGTATGGAAGTGTTTTTCCTCATGCGGAACACATTTGCCTCACTGGCCCATAAGGTCCTTCAGGATAGAAGAAAATCTATCTTAAAAATGTTTCCAAATAACACCAAATTAGATATGTAGGCCCATGGTACAGACAAATCAGATTAATGTGTCCATTTTTAATAAATCACTTTAAATTCACTTCACTCTGGCCTATCAACTTTTTAAAGTTTTATTTAACTAGAAGTCAGTTAAGAACAAATTCTTATTTACATTGACGGCGCTGCTCTRTGGGACTCCCAATCACGTCYGGTTGTGATACAGCCTGGAATYGAACCAGGGTCTGTAGTGACGCCTCTRGAATTGAGATGCAGTKCCTTAGACCGCTGTGCCACTTGSGAAACTGGTATATAAACTCAATACATTAAGTRAACACGTTAAGGGATACTTTGRGATTTTGGCAATGAGGCCCTTTATCTGCTTCCCCACAGTCAGAGTAACCCGTGGATACT
Source organism: Salvelinus sp. IW2-2015 (assembly GCF_002910315.2). NCBI lineage: Eukaryota > Metazoa > Chordata > Actinopteri > Salmoniformes > Salmonidae > Salvelinus > Salvelinus sp. IW2-2015. The sequence goes on along the minus strand of NC_036859.1, from coordinate 3,860,645 downwards.
ATTTTTATGTCTCTGCATGCAGTTTTATGGAAGTTGCTAACTAGCATTTGCGCTAACTCTAATTAGTGTTGGCATGCGAAACTACCTCTACCTTCCTTTATACTGGACACAGAGAGACATACGAAAGGTCATCTGACTCTGGGGAAGTAGGTAAAGGGCCTCATTAACAAAGTCCCAAAGTATCCCTTTAAGAAWGATTACCCCGCTGCATTCAAAGATAATCAACCTACAGCACTAGACTAAACTTTACTGATTGMAAATAAGGAAGATAGTTCCTACATGATAGTGCTTGCTTTGTTATCCATCTGATCTTGTGTCCTTTCTGTCGTCCTGCGAACCCTGTTCATTGCTGCTTGCAGCTATATTTTTACCATTGGTTTCATTCAACTAATGGGCATTTCAATTAGACTATCGAGACTATTTTTATGTTTTACTTTGGCTAATAGTCATCATAAAAAGTAGTGGGGTAGTGTATCCTTTAATCATCTGGGCTGTTACATGATAGGCTGCATTTCAGAAGAGCCCACTCGGCTTCTCCGTCAGTTGTTTTCGGCCTGTTGTAGCCTGTTATTGTCTCTGGTTTGTTAATGGTGAAGGAATAGCTGGACTCGGTGCCGTCCCAAGCTTCATCTCCTAGCTTTGGGGTCTGGCCAGGGGGAGGCATGTCTAATATGCTATTAACTGGGAGGGGGTTAGCTTAGCTAGCATACCCAACTTTATACCTGTCATATGCTCATCTCCTAGTTGGGTGGTGCGGGGCGCACACACTTTACTACGCCATCCAGTTGTGTGTCTGATATTAAAAAAATATTGACGGATCCATCTCATAATATTCACCCTCTGCCCCATAACTCCTGCAATTGGGCTCTTTGGCATGGGTGCAGGCAGTAAAAAAGGGGGATAAAGTTAATACGTCTAATCTTTTTCTCTCTCCACTGCATCTCCATCTGGCTCTGGTCCCATCCCTGGYTGGCTCTTGTCTGTTTCCCTCACAGTAGGTAACCAGCTGGGAGCCATGGTACAYCAAAGGTAAGCCTGTAGCCAGCACCATTATACCCGCTGTATTGACAGACTGTATATAGGTATTGATTGAGAAATCTGTGCGATGATTCCCCCTCCGCCACTTCATTTTAGCTTACTATCCAACTCAAAGACATAACATTGGATCCCCAGCGAGATAGCACTGAAGTACTGACACCAGATAATGTTTTGTGCTCAGCATCACTGTTTTGTTTGAAAATATAGTAAAGTCTAAGTATTACAGATACTGAACAAAAATATAAACGCAACATGCAACAATTTCAAAGATTTTACAGATTTACAGTTCATATGAGGAAATCAGTCAATTGAAATAAATTAATCAGGACCTAATCTATGGATTTCACATGACTGGGAATACAGATATGCATATGTTAGTCACAGATACCTTAWAAAGAAATGGGCCTCAGGATCTCGTCACGGTATTTTTGTGTATTCAAATTGCCATCAATAAAATGCAATTGTGTTCGTTGTCCAGAGCTTATGCCAGCACATGCCATAACCCCACCGCCACCATGGGGCACTCTGTTCACATCGTTGACATCAGCAAACCGCTCGCCCACATGACGCCATACACGTAGTCTGTGGTTGAGGCCGGTTGGATGCAGTGCCAAATTCTATAAAACTATGTTGGAGGCGGCTTATGGTAGAGAAATTAACATAAAATTATCTGGCAACAACTCTGGAGGACATTCCTTCAGTCAGCATGCCAATTGCACGCTCCCTCAACTTGACATCTGTGGCATTTTGTTGTGTGACAACTGCACATTTTAGTGGCCTTTTATTGTCCCCAGCACAAGGTGCACCTGTGTAATGACCGTGATGTTTAATCAGAATCTAGATATGCCACACCTGTCAGGTGGATGGATTATTTTGGCAAAGGAGAAATGTTCATTAACAGGGAGGTAAGCAAATTTGTGCACATTTTAGAGAAATACGTTTTTTGTGCGTATGGAACATTTCTGGCATTTTTTATTTAACGAAACATGGGACCAGCACTTTACATGTTGCATTTATATTTTTGGTCGGTGTTCATATTGTTGAATGGAGTGATGGAATGTAATAATTTGACATCTGCTGGCTTTTTTATTTGATATATTTTGTCTCTTTTCACCCCACCCTTTTGTCATTTAGGGCTGTCATGACAGAAGACTTTAAAGTGCCTGATAGAATGGTTGGATTCAGTAAGTACATGTTATGGGAGGTATGCTATGTGGTTTGGGATGTTTTTGTCCTTGTATGCTTTATTTTTGAATTATGTTAAAGGATGTATTTGTGGTCCCTGATGGAAAAAAATGTCAGACCGAGAGTCGTGGTCTTTTGACCAATCGATTGGTGGCAATGTTAAAATGTGTAGACGCACTGCGTGCCTGTGTTGTAATAAAATCAACTAAATGTACTGAGTTTGTTATGCTTTAAGCACACTGTTTGATTAATTTTGGAGGACACGCAAATTATTTGAGGGAGCCTGAGATCAAGATAGGTTACCCGAAGAAAGAAAATAAAACATTTATATTGTATTTTCAGCTGTTTGAAGCTGGTGTACAAAACCTAAAGTAAWAGATGACAAAATGAAAGTTAAGACCTGGAAACATAGAAATAGCGCACATAAAACAGATCGACTGTTTCTTAGACTTGCTTGCAATGAGAATGACAGATCTATAACACACATTTCTATATGAATTTGGTCATGCCGCCCAAAAAGTTACACATTGCAGCTTTTATACAATCAGAAATACTATTAGACATCCCAATAATGGGCACATTTATAGACCTACATTTGCACACAGGTCACAGGTTAGGTAGCTAGGCCTACTTCTAAATGCATAATCAGGTGCGTGTCCTTACTCAGCGCTCCAAACAAAAGACAAAGAATAAATTGACAACTCGTAAACGGAATAAAATAAACTTCAACTCCTTTCTCGCGAGAGTAGCATAGGTTGTGAGCTCTGCAAACAAGGTGTCTACTCTGTGAAAATCAGAACGGTAAACAACGGTAACAATATATTGAATGCCTTAACAGAAATGACCCTAACCAAATAACGCAGTAGATAAGGAAGTATGGGAATTAATGGAACATGTAGGCTACTACTGGTGATATGTAATGAGGAATTGATACACTAACAATCAAAGGCAAACATTTCTCACAATGAATGTGAATGAAATGGCAGGAGAGAGCTCATTCTGGAGAGAGGCGTGGCTTGTGCATCTTAGCCACACTCCCCTTCTTGGACTGTGGCATCTCCCCGCGGCCTCCTCAATGGATTAGTCCACTAAGCCAGGCGCAAATCAGACTGGTGTCATGTGCCATGAAAGAAACCAATCTATTTGCGACTGCTCGACAAATAGGCTGATGGTTTAACAATATTCTATCGACCAAACAATCAACCAGTCGACTTACCGGGGTCAGCCCTGGTATTTATTTTGTCTGACACATTACCTGAACTATTTTCTCCTCTCTCATTCCACTTTTATTTCCCTCTCCTCCCATTTATTTTAGTCATAGGCAGAGGAGGAGAACAAATTACAAGAATCCAGCTGGAGTCCGGGTGTAAGATTCAAATTGCATCTGGTAAGCAGCTATCAATATGTCCCATAATGACTGACTACACACACGTCCAACCTTCACATGATATAATAACCAATATCAGATTGCTTTTAATTGAATATCTCAGCAACATATAGTGTGAGCGTCGTCAGCTATGCCAAAATGGATTATCATGACTGTTTTTGCTCAATACTGAAGGGGATCTATCTTGAAAACGTGACTCCTTTAACTGTATGCCAGCTGTTCTATACATGATGCTGACTGTAATGTCTGTTTGTCATGGTAGAGAGTGGAGGTATGATGGACAGAGCCTGCTCCCTCACTGGAACCCCTGAGAGCATTGAGTGAGTTTCTATATTGAGACGGTTGAACGTGTTATTCTATAAACTCAGTAGCAGTAAAGTACCGTGGACATYCTTTGTCATTTTGAAAATAACAATATGTTTCCGTCTTGAGTGAACCCTATTGCATTTAATGACCCCATATTATGTGGGAAGTCCCCTTATTTACGGTCTATAGATGCTCACAGTATCAACTGTAACCCTGTTGGAATTAGGTAAAAACATATATATTTTAACGGTCACTCCACAATATTACAGTTTCGACAATGCATAATACAGTTTTAAAAACCACATTGTGGACCACTCAGATAAAGTTTTGAGACACTGTAGGACAGTCATTGTAGGCAATCAGGACAATATTTCATTGGTTTCAGCGATAATACATTCCATCATCTATAATTCATTGATATGTAACCATTTGCACTCCACCAGGCAGGCCAAGAGAATGCTTGGTCAGATAGTGGAACGCTGTCGGAACGGCCCCGGGTTCCACAGCGAGGCTGAGAGCAACAGCTCAGTCCAGGAGATGCTCATCCCAGCCAGCAAAGTGGGCCTGGTCATTGGAAGGGGAGGGGACACCATTAAGCAACTGCAGGTATGTCTTCCAAGAGAAAAAAATGACAATTTTAATAGGATCTCTGTGGCTATACTCCCTCTAGCCTGGCTATTCCCAAACTGGGATACGCAATGCCGTCGGGGGTACACCAAATTCAAATGCGGTTCACATTTTCTAACAGTTAATTTAGATTTTCCAACGGGGCTATACATTTGGGTGAGGTTTTTTTCTCCCCTGAGTAGCCTTGTTTCACTGCCAAAAATAAAATTCAACTATCTAGTATTCAGCGAAATAAAGATTCAATATCAAATAGAGGTAGCCTGGTCAAATAATTAACATCCAATCACATGAACCGTTACTCTCTCGTGGGAATCCCACTAACGGTCCGTATGTAGCCAAACGTAGCTGCTGCTCATTCAGTTTGCTTGAAAATTGATAAATGGTAAAAAAAAAAAAGGTACGGCCCACGTCCATAGAGACATATACCAGCTCTAGTACTGGTAGTACTGCAACTACCAATAGTACTACACCTGCACTGTTTCACGACGCATCAGTGACATGGCAGAAGATGTTTTGAAACAATTTCTGCTTTACATACAAGCCAGTGAGTTCTATGCGTTACAGCTGGATGAGTCAACAGACGCAGCTCCTGGTATATGTCCGTTACGTTTATGGGGGGTCAATTAAGGAAGACATCCTCTTCTGCAAACCACTGGAAATCAGGACAACAGGAGAGGATATTTTTAAAGTATTGGACTAGAGGTCGACAGATTAATCGGAATGGCCGATTTAATTAGGGCCGATTTCAAGTTTTCATAACAATCGGAAATCGGTAATTTTGTACGCCGATTTTTACACCTTTATTTAACTAGGCAAGTCAGTTAAGAACACATTCTTATTTTCAATGACGGCCTAGGAACGGTGGGTTTTTACCTTGTCAGCACAGGGATTCAATCTTGCAACCTTACGGTTAACTAGTCCAACGCTCTAACCACCTGCCTCACGAGGAGCCCGCCTGTTACGAATGCAGTAAGAAGCCAAGGTAAGTTGCTAGCTAGCATTAAACTTATCTTATAAAAAACAATCAATCAATCATAATCACTAGTTATAACTACACATGGTTGATGATATTACTAGTTTATCTAGCGTGTCCTGCGTTGCATATAATCGATGCAGTGCGCATTCGTGAAAAAGGACTGTCGTTGCTCCAACATGTACCTAACCATAAACATCAATGCCTTTCTTAAAATCAATACACAGAAATATATATTTTTAAACCTGCATATTTAGCTAAAAGAAATCCAGGTTAGCAGGCAATATTAACCAGGTGAAATTGTGTCACTTCTCTTGCGTTCATTGCACGCAGAGTCAGGGTATATGCAACAGTTTGGGCCGCCTGGCTCATTGCGAACTAATTTGCCAGAATTTTTACGGAATTATGACATAGCATTGAAGGTTGTGCAAAAGCCATGACATAGAGACATAGTGGAGTGGTAATGCGCGTGCAAGCAGTTGCTCCCGACGCCACTTGGGTACACTGCAGCATGCACTGAGTGGCTCTTGCTGCCAAGGGAATGCCTGACAGATTGAAAGACATTTTGGACAGTACAGTGAAAATGGTTAACTTTGTTAAAGCAAGGCCCCTGAACTCTCGTCTATTTTCTGCATTATGAAATGATATGGTCAGCAACCATGTAACGCTTTTACAATATACAGATATATACATATGCTGGATATCAAGGGACACGTTTTTTTTTAAATTGAGAGACGCGCTTAGTTTTCTGACCATAATTTTCACTTGACTGACTGCTTGCATGATGACGAGTTTCTCACACGACTGGCCTATCTGGGCGATGTTTTTTCTTGCCTGAATGGTCTGAATCTAGGATTACAGGGACTCTGCAAGTATATTCAAAATGCTGAATAAAATTGAGGCTATGATTTAAGAAGTTTGAGCTTTTCTCTGTCTGCATTAACAAGAACAACACCCAGGTCTTTCCACAATGGTAGGATTTTTTGTGTGCAAATGAACTCAAGCTTACGAACAATGTTGAATGTGATATAGTGAAGCACTTGAGTGAGCTGGGTGCGCAGTTATGCAGGTACTTTCCCAAAATGGACGACACAACAACTGGATTTGTTATCCCTTTCATGTCCTGCCTCCAGTCCACTTACCGATATCAATGAAAATTGAATTTAATCAGAAGCCTCTGACAAATTTCTGGATAGGGCTGTCTAAGAGTATCCTGCCTTGGCAAATCGCGCTGTTAAGACACCCTTTGCAACCACTTACCTATGTGAGAGTGGATTCTCGGCCCTCACTAGCATGAAAACGAAATAATCAAATCAAATGTTATTAGTCACGTGCGCCGAATACAACAGGTGTACAGTCGTGGCCAAAAGTTTTGAGAATGACACAAATATACATTTTCACAGAGTCTGCTGCATCAGTTTTTATGATGGCAATTTGCATATACTCCAGAATGTGATGAAGAGTGATCAGGTGTATTGCAATTAATTGCAAAGTCCCTCTTTGCCATGCAAATTAACTGAATCCCCCAAAAACATTTCCACTGTCACTGTCATGCTGATTGAGTTYGAATACCAGACTGGAAGCTTCAAAAGGAGGGTGGTGCTTGGAATCATTGTTCTTCCTCTGACAACCATGGTTTACCTGCAAGGAAACACGTGCCGTCATCATTGCTTTGCACAAAAAGGGCTTCACGGGCAAGGATATTGCTGCCAGTAAGATTGTACCTAAATCAACCATTTATCGAATCATCACGAACTTCAAGGAGAGCGGTTCAATTGTTGTGAAGAATGCTTCAGGGCGCCCAAGAAAGTCTCCTAAAGTTGATTCAGCTGCGGGATCGGGGCACCACCAGTACAGAGCACCACCAGTACAGAGCTTGCTCAGGAATGGCAGCAGGCAGGTGTGAGTGCATATGCACGCACAGTGAGGCAAAGACTTTTGGAGGATGGCCTGGTGTCAAGAATGGCAGCAAAGAAGCCACTTCTCCAGGAAAACATCAGGGACAGGCTGATATTATGCAAAAGGTACAGGGATTGGAATGCTGAGGACTGGGGTAAAGTTATTTTCTCAGAGGAATCCCCTTTCCGATTGTTTGGGGCATCTGGGAAAAAAGCTTGTCCTGGGAGAAGACAAGGTGAGCGCTACCATCAGTCATGTGTCATGCCAACAGTAAAGTATCCGGAGACCATTCATGTGTGGGGTTGCTTCTCAGCCAAGGGACTGGGCTCACTCACAATTTTGCCTAAGAACACAGCCATGAATAAAAAATGGTACCAACACATCCTCCGAGAGCAACTTCTCCCAACCATCCAGGAACAGTTTGGTGACGAACAATGCCTTTTCCAGCATGATGGAGCACCTTGCCATAAGGCAAAAGTGATATCTAAGTGGCTCGGGGAACAAAAACATCAATATTTTGGGTCCATGGCCAGGAAACTCCCCAGATTTTAACCTCTACTTCATCACCCTCCCGGATCCGGGATCCTTCCTCTCAAAAAGCTGACTAGCATAGCCTAGCCTAACGGGACAGGCATATCATATAATATAATTTTCATGAAACCACAAGTCCAATACAGCAAATGAAAGATAAACATCTTGTGAATCCAGCCATCATTTCCGATTTTTTAAAAATGTTGTACAGCGGAAAACACTATGTGATTTCTATTAGCTAACCACAATAGCCAAACACACAACCGCATATTTTCACCATGTTTCCACCGCATAGGTAGCTTTCACAAAACTGACAAAATAGATTAAATTAGTCACTAACCAAAGAAAAACTTCATCAGATGACAGTCTTATAACATGTTTATACAATACATTTATGTTTTGTTCGAAAATGTGCATATTTGAGGTATAAATCATAGTTTACATTGAAGCCACCATCAAAAATAGCACCAAAGCAGCCAGAATAATTACAGAGAGCAACGTGAAATACATAAATACTCAAATGAAAGATAACATCTTGTGAATCCAGCCAATATTTCCGATTTTTTAAAAATGTTTTACAGCAAACACAATACAGAATTATATTAGCTTACCACAATAGCCAAACACACAAACGCATTTATTCACCGCAAAGGTAGCTTTCGCAAAAACCAGCAAAAGATATAAAATGAATCACAACCTTGAACAAATTCATCAGATGACAGTCTTATAACATCATGTTATACAATACAATTATGTTTTGTTCGAAAATGTGCATATTTATAGCTACAAATCCTGGTTATACATTGTGAATACGTAGCATCGATTCACCAGGATCTCCGGAGATATTTTGGACCCTCACCTAATCTGACCAAAGAACATAAGATCATAAACTTTACATAAAAATACTTGTTGTATGGCAAATGAAAGATACACTGGTTCTTAATGCAACCGCTGTGTTAGATTTTTAAAATAACTTTACCAAAACATACAGCTTGCGTTATTGTGAGACAGCGCTCACCAAAACGGCGGAGAATAGGAGTCAACATTTTACACAGAAATACGAAATAACATCATAAATGTTTTTCTTACTTTTGCTGAGCTTCCATCAGAATGTTGTACAAGGAGTCCTTGGTCCAGAATAAATCGTTGTTTGGTTTTAGAATGTCCATTTCTTCTGTCGAATTCGCGCCACAATGCTAGCCAAGGTTGCTAACATTCCCATCCTCTCTTGACGCAAAGAACGGAAAACTCCAAAAGTCCCAATAAACGTTGAATAAACTGATAAAACTCGGTTGAAAAAACCTACTTTATGATGTTATTATCATATGTATCAAATAAATCAGAGCCGGAGATATTCGCCGTGTAAACCGAACGCTTTTCAGAAGACAATGACGAGCTCCCCCGCGCGCCTTCGAAGACAAAGAAAATTCCGGACCTGTCACTCCAAAAGCTCTTGTTTTGCCTCAGATCAAGCTAGACACCCATTCCACCTTCCACTGCCTGTTGACATTTAGTGGAAGGCGTATGAAGTGCATGCATATCGATAAATAAAAGCCAGTTGAATAGGCAGGCCCTGAAACAGAGCCTCGTTTTCAGATTTTTCACTTCCTGTATGGAAGTTTGCTGCCAAATGAGTTCTGTTTTACTCACAGATATAATTCAAACAGTTTTAGAAACTTGAGTGTTTTCTATCCAATAGTAATAATAATATGCATATTGTACGATCTAGATAGAGTACGAGGCAGTTTAATTTGGGCATGATTTTTTCCAAAGTGAAAACAGCGCCCCCGTATTGACAAGAAGTTTTAATCCATTGAGAACTTGTGGGGCAATTTTCCTCAAGAGGCGGGTGGACAAACAAAAACCCACAAATTCTGACAAAGTCCAAGCATTGATTATGCAAGAATGGGCTGCCATCAGTCAGGATGTGGCCCAGAAGTTAAATGACAGCATGCCAGGGCGGATTGCAAAGGTCTTAACACTGCAAATATTCATTCTTTGCATCCATTTCATGTAATTGTCAATTAAAGCCTTTGACACGTATGAAATGCTTGTAATTATATGTCAGTATTCCATAGTAACACCTGACAATATATAAAGACACTGAAGCAGCAAACTTTGTGGAAATTAATATTTGTGTCATTCTCCGAAATATTTTGGCCACGACTGTTTAGAAGCCTCTTGGACCTAGACTTGGCGCTCCGGTACCACTTGCTGTGCGGTAGCAGAGAGATCAGTCTATGACTAGGTTGGCTGGGGTCTTTGACAATTTTTAGGGCCTTCCTCTGACACTGCCTGGTATAGAGGTCCTGGATGGCAGGAAGCTTGGCATCAGTGATGTACTGGGTCGTTCGCACTACCCTCTGTAGTGCCTTGCGGTCAGAGGCCAGGGCAGAATGGGGGTGTGCTCGGTCCTCTTTTTCCTGTAGTCCACAATAATCTCCTTTGTCTTGATCACTTTGAGGGAGAGGTTGTTGTCCTGGCACAGGATTGTTGTTTCTCCGTACGCACCCTACTTAACGTCACTCTGCGTCAGTTGTAGGGCTGTTGCAGTGACCGTATTACACCACACCGGCGGTCACGAGTTATGAAGACAGTCAAATTCCACACGACCGTTTAGTCATGGTAATTAGGCTTCTCCCAGCGCTGATGCTGCTGATGGTCATTACTAGCTTACCAAACTTGATAACTACCTGGTACTCAGCACTCTATTGTCCCTCTAACCACTCTGATGGCAATGCAAATGTAATCGAAAATCGAATCAAGCACTTCATGAGCTCATGTTGCGCAATATTTCTATAGGCTATGCAATTGCGTCAGAAAACAGAGTGATGGCCTCTTAAAAAGAGTAGGATCCCATCAACTTTCTATAGGCTAGGCCTACTATGGTTATTTCTCAACTTTCCTAATATTAAGCACAATGCTTGTCTTTACAACAGGAGTATAGCCTACCTGGCTGGCATGAAAATGAACCATGGGAAAAGCGCCCTCCATTTGCTATTTAGATGCATAGATGACATGTAATTTTCCCCTGCCGCTGTTTTGAGACGTGCATTATAATGGTCCATTTTAAATCAAAACAAATTTCACACATATTATTTAGTATATGTAAAGACGAGATCAAATCAAGAATAGTCTGATGGGTGACAGCCTATCCCTTGTTAATTATATATTATCACTTGTGAATGATGCCCAGCACAAGGCAAGAAACAAAGCCTTTTTTATTTTTTAGCTACTATTTTTAATCATAGTGGCCTAGCCCATAGGCCTATATGTTTTATTAAGATTTGTATGACAACAAAAGTGGCCAAATAACTTCTTAAAATTAAGCACATTAATCTGCTTTACAAGGGGTGTAGAGACTAAGTGGCGTACATAAGCAGCGCGTGAGTCAAGTTTGGGGAAGTACATTTTTCCAATAAAAATACATCTTTATAATAAAAGCATTACATGCATAATCGCATTTGATAATGGTATTTTCCCTCTAATGGAACATTTGCGCTTACAGCCTTCTTCCCTGTGCGCATTGCTGCGCTTATAATGGAAATAAATAAATAGCCTAATAGTTTATCAACATTTAAAGCTGTAAGTTCTGATCTGTTGCGTCAGCCATATTGCGTAAAAAAGTTTTTTTTGATGCAGGTGGTTGTATTAATTTGGGATCTATCGCATCCCACAACTGTTCCCAGACTATGTTTGGAATATTTATTTCTCTCACAGAATAGGTCAACTATTGTACGATGGTGAGTGATAGTAGATTGACACAGGCTAGTGCTTTTGCTGTTCATTAGGCCTACTCATCTTGTTGGCTGACAAAGTAAATGTGGACAGTTCTTCCAATATCTTCAATATGCACCTCGGAATTGGATAAGGACGCACACATTTGCGTGTCTGTCTTCACTTGTAGCCTGTTAGAAAAACCCGATCACGTGAGTGAGAGCCACGTGAGTGAGAGCCACGTGAGTGAGAGGTGCTTCGGAGCGTGCAGCACTCTGGGAGAAGGGCACAACGCAGCTCTCCGAGCCAAGGGCACAACGGCCACTGGCCGCAAAAGGCATGGATTTTTTTTAGGATGCGTTACGGCCACACCAAGGGATGCTGCTGTGAAATTCGAGGCATTATCAAGTGCTTGTCAAATTGTGATTTAAGAGACTAATGAAGTGTGTACAGCCTGCTCAAAAAATAAAGCAGAGCTCATGCCTTTTTGAAGTAACTTTTTTCAAATCATCATTAGTTGCATCATGCAGCCTTAAAATATATTAAAAATCAAAACTTTTAGCCCAATGTTTGTAGAACAACTAAAGTTACATTARTAACTCAAAATTAAGCATATAGGATTACCCATTTTCATTGTTAACCGCTCAACACAGAATATCTGCATGTGCTCACTCCTTGAAATCRTTTGGAGAAAATATTTATATTATTCAGCTTTGTTCAATTGCATTCTTCATACTATAAAATAATTCTAAGCAAGAATTCTAAGCATATCTTATCTGCTAAATTAAATAGTGTAGCCCACAGTATTTGGCATAGCCAGATCAGGACCTAACATAAGGACAAGTCAGAGTATGCTGTTCTGTTTTCTGAAATAGACTACATTTTCTTCATATGTTCCTTTAGACCTGTCTAAAAACAAATATGTATTTATTAGACTTTTTAAAATGTAGATGTTCCAAAGGTCTGCATCGATGGCTTTTGGCTATGTGTGGAAGCCAGGAGATGCTAAATGTGTTTATGTTAATGGTCAGTTACCGCGAGACTGACAGTTATTTGTTTGACAATCACCGGCTGTCCAAATTTTGTGACCGCCACAGCCCTAGTCAGTGGTAGTCACTAATATTTCTGAGGGAGCAACTTTTGTGAAACTACCTTACTGGGCAAGCCACCATACCAATTGGAGAAGAGGGTTGGGGAGGTCACACAGTCAAATTGCTTCATATAATCTAAACGGATGATTTGGCTATCAAAGCAATATTTCTCAAGTTCACATTTTAGATTGACATTTTTACATGGAGTTCATATTGGCTACCCTAAGAAGGGGGTTTGATTCATTCTGTCAGATCTTAAAGCAGCAGCCTATAGTCAGGGCTCTAGACTAATATTTTCAAGTTCCAAACCCTATTAAAATAGAAAATGTTTTTACCATCTCTGCAACAGAAGGGCCTCACTATTTTGCAAAATGCAATGCATTCCTGTCTAGTCATTTGAACTCTCGAACATAGATTTTTCTGAAGATAGTATAACATGGACCATCAACTCGATTGATTGTCTATTTTAGGATATTTGGTGGTATCTGAAATAAAATAAAAAATTAAAATTGCTGGACTTATTGCCATTTTATCTCAAATCTTATAAATAGCAGAGCAAAATTTCAGTCTGAAGGTAGTATGCATTGAAGTGATTGAAAGGTATTTGAAAGTTCAGGAAAACACCAGGCATAATGATTAAGCAATCTTTGTGTATGATCTATAAGAGTATCAATTCATTTCATTCTGTGTGGATTTGTCACCCTCTGTTCTTATGAGCCTTGTATGGCTTTTGAGGGAAACAGAAGACATGGGTGTGAGTCTTAGCTTTCAGGAATGGGCTCTACTACATGTTTACCGTTTGTGTGTTTGTGTGTGTGTGTGTCAGGAGAGAATGGGAGTGAAGATGATGATGATCCAGGACGGCCCCATGCCCACCGGGGCGGACAAACCCCTGAGAATCACTGGGGATCCCTACAAGGTCCAGGTGAGGCGAGAGGCCAGACTAACGTTACACAAGGCAACTACTGTCAGACTGCTGCATCACGGGGAGCATCGACTGCCATGGTGCGCAWACACACACCGTCACGTGAATATCACTTTCTTCTCCCCACAGCAAGCTCGGGAGTTTGTGATCGAGATCATCCGCGACAAAGACCAGGGAGACTTCCGCAGCAGCCGCAACGACTTTGCGTCAAGATTAGGCGGAAGTACTTTGGATGTAAGAATGTAATGTGCATGCACCGGATGTCCAGTGAATTTCGCGTCCCGTGACATTTTAAACGCACCCTTGATGTTTGAGCTCACGTGCTTCTGACCTTTTCCCTCCCTATAGGTAGCTGTGCCCAGGTTTGCAGTGGGGATCATCATCGGCAGGAGTGGCGAGATGATCAAGAAGATCCAGGCTGATTCTGGAGTGAGGATCCAATTCAAACCGGGTGCGTGCGAAACGTTTCTTTTTACGTATTGCGTGTCATATGGAGGAGGGTTTCTCTTCATTGTAGCGATGTAATTATATCAGGCCGAATGCAATTGTCCCTGTTTCTTATCATACCATAACCAAGTATGTATGTGGAAAGGGGACTTTGATTCTTTGTGTGTGCCGTATCTGGGGTGTATTCAGAATGACAAAACGATGTGATCAATTCTACGGAAACTGAACGACGAGTTGATAAGCTTTGATTATGGTATCCCAGAAGGTGATTAGCGTATAGTGTGCTGCACAAGTTTTGAGATGTAAAATGGTCACACTCATATTTATCAGGCCACACCTCACCTCACCCACCAGTTTTTGTGGACCCCMGGAAGAGTWGCTGCTGCATGTGCAGTAGCTAATGGGGATCCTAATAAACTAAACCCACCAAACGGAAGCAAATGTACATCAAAGGCTGTTGAAGAGTGGCGTGCACCGTTTTGGGTAAACGTGTCGTTCAGTACAAACCGTCATGCAACGTAGCAAACGTTGAATCGAACTGAACGCACTCCTACTTTCAGTCACCACTGTTGGCTTAGTGCGTACTCTACTTCCTCCTCCCACCAACAGATGATGGCATCAGCCCAGAGCGCATCGCCCAAGTGATGGGGCAACCAGACAGGTGTCAGCATGCTGTCCATCTCATCAACGAGCTCATCCAAACAGCACAGGTACACACATGCATGCACACACACACACACCCAGAACAAACAAATACCTCTCAAGTAAACACTCAGAGCAAAGAACACACGCACACTGCACAGAACACACACATTCCATACAAGTAGAGTGTACACACAAACACACCACCGCAAGCAAACACACACTTGGCACAGAACACACACCAAGCAAGCACACATACCATTCGTGATCCTTGTTTTCCAGTCAATTTATTTTTCCACATGCTGCGTCTTGACCTATGTTTGCCTCCCAAATTACGAACTATTCCCTACATAGTGCACTACTTTTGACATGCGACCATAAGGCTCAGGTCAAAAGTAGTGCACCATGTAGGGAATAGTGTGCCATTTTGGACTCGTACCRTGTTGCTTGTTTTCTGGCGTGTATCGCTCAGGTGGCCAATACAAAACAATTACCATTTAGATCTGYAAATAAGTACTGCAACTCATAGTCAAATACAGCTAACAGATTAGTCCTACGTTTGGCTCTTTGTAAGTGCAGACCACCTCAAGCAAAAGAACACGTTTGCAATTAACAGGATTGATAAGATACATTATCGAATATATTCAAATATTTTACCWGTGATATATCACAAGGACATTGTAAAAGAATTCCACTCCATGCTTGGGTTAAGCTCCCGGGGTATAATACCTGGTGAGTGTCTCCTTGCTGTATGTAAGAAGTTTGAAGATAATGAATTGTATGTTTTATCATTATGAATCACTCATTAACTTTTATATTSTCATTGTATTTATTGTCTGTAATTGTCTTGAAATGTCCATTGTCTTCGCTYGATGACATGTTTTAATGTATGAACAGAGCTGCAAAGAAGATTTCCCCATGGGGATAATAAAGTTATCTTCTGTGTGATTGGAGCAGGAGCGCGATGGCTTTGGGGGCTCTGGAGGACCAAGAGGAAGGGGACGAGGCCGCGGGGACTGGGGCATGGGCTCACCAGGGGGACTGCAGGAGGTCACCTACACAATACCCGCTGACAAGTGTGGTCTGGTGATCGGCAAAGGTACTGCAACTCAGTCCCTCAGTGTTCAAAGCAGGCTAGGGCAGCGTAGAACCTCGGAGCTGTCTGAAGTTCCCTTAAAACTGTATCGAACCATTATAGAAAATATGGATTGAGTATTTACACAACTTTTCTCATCTTTTAGCCAGATGCTGTAATTATGGCATGTGTTATTAGCAGATGTAGGCCTAAGCAATATTTATGTTTGTCTGAAGCCTACACAAATGTATTGGGTTTCTGTTGCGTTTAAAGGCCCAGTGCAGTCAAAAACTTTTGGTAAGAGCTGTTTGAATGGACCGCCTGAAGTTTCTGCCTGTTTTGGTGGGATGGAGTTTTGGCCTGCCTGGTGACATCACCAGGTGGTAAATGAGGTAATAGAGCAATCAGAAAGAGTTCCAAACCTCTCTGCCAATAACAGCTTGTTTTCCCCTCCCAACTCAGACCACTCCCAGACCACTTTCGCAACGTGCGTCAATCCCATAGGAAGTCTATGCCAGAAGCAGCTGGGTGGCCAGTCTCCCCCTCTCCCCACCGCCTCCTGCACTCACGTGTATATGGCTTTTAAAAGTGACATTCGGTGCCTATGTAAAGTGCCTAATGAGAGGGATAATGCTCATTTAATAAAGTTAGATCAAAGTTGTATCAATGTCTTCAAGATCACATAATGATAGTGTTCTACTTGACAACCAAATATAATAGCATAGTATAATGTTACTGTAAGACAAAAACACCACCACATTTCTCTCTACTGCCCCCGTAGTCCTAGAACTATTTTCCTGAAGTAGTTTTAAGCATGTTATTGCTTCAACCTTGTGAAAGTGACAAACTGACACTTTTTCCCCCCCATTTTTGTCAAAAACAACTAGTTCGAAGGAATGCCCTTTGATTTGACAGCCTGCACATGTTCATTTCGGCGAGAGACAACCATTAGACCCGATGACTTGTTTCTACGCAATGAGCTTAGCTAGCCAACGTCGCCAAGACATCGCCCTCAAGTGTGATCGGGGATATCTATTGGAGAAGCAGCTTTAGCCTTTCTTAATACTGTACTGTCTTTGCTATTATTTTGTGGTTAGAGCCTTAGCTAAGGTTTCATTACGACAAAGGTAGGTAACTACAGCGTTTAGTCAACTAAGCGAGAACACTTTCTTGCCCGCACGTGATTTGATCTCTGGAATGGTAGTAGGTGCGAGCGCATTGACGAGCAAGAAAACACATTCCGAGTTGCGACCGTTCAGTGCGCGTTGCTGCGTGGATGGAAACAGACATGGCAGAGAGAGCTGTTCCGCAAATAACGTCCTTCACAGAAAGTTATTTGACTGTTTAAGATTAATAGGTCTATGTTAATTAATCAGTTCTTGATCTATACTCAAATCAAATGKATTTATATAGCCCTTCGTACATCAGCTGATATCTCAAAGTGCTGTACAGAAACCCAGCCTAAAACCCCAAACAGCAAGCAATGCAGGTGTAGAAGCACGGTGGCTAGGAAAAACTCCCTAGAAAGGCCAAAACCTAGGAAGAAACCTAGAGAGGARCCAGGCTATGAGGGGTGGCCAGTCCTCTTCTGGCTGTGCCGGGTGGAGATTATAACAGAACATGGCCAAGATGTTCAAATCTTCATAAATGACCAGCATGGTCAAATAATMATCAGGAGTAAATGTCAGTTGGCTTTTCATAGCCGATCATTAAGAGTATCTCTACCGCTCCTGCGGTCTCTAGAGAGTTGAAAACAGCAGGTCTGGGACAGGTAGCACGTCCGGTGAACAGGTCAGGGTTCCATAGCCGCAGGCAGAACAGTTGAAACTGGAGCAGCAGCACGCAGGTGGACTGGGGACAGCAAGGAGTCATCATGTCAGGTCGTCCTGAGGCATGGTCCTAGGGCTCAGGTCCTCCGAGAGAGAGAAAGAAAGAGAGAATTAGAGAGAGCATACTTAAATTCACACAGGACACCGGATAAGACAGAAGTACTCCAGATATAACAAACTGACCCTAGCCCCCCGACACATAAACTAATGCAGCATAAATACTGGAGGCTGAGACAGGAGGGGTCAGGAGACACTGTGGCCCCATCTGATGAAACCCCCGGACAGGGCCAAACAGGAAGGATATAACCCCACCCACTTTGCCAAGGCACAGCTCCCACACCACTAGAGGGATATCTTCAACCACCAACTTACCATCCGGAGACAAGGCCGAGTATAGCCCACAAAGATCTCCGCCACGGCACAACTCAAGGGGGGGCGCCAACCCAGACAGGAAGATCACGTTAGTGACTCAACCCACTCAAGTGACGCACTCCTCCTAGGGACAGCATGAAAGAGCACCAGTAAGCCAGTGACTCAGCCCCAATAATAGGGTTAGAGGCAGAGAATCCCAGTGGAGAGAGGGGAACCGGCCAGGCAGAGGCAGCAAGGGCGGTTCGTTGCTCCAGWGCCTTTCCGTTCACCTTCACACTCCTGGGCCAGACTACACTCAATCAAATGACCTACTGAAGAGATGAGTCTTCAGTAAAGACTTAAAAGTTGAGACCGAGTCTGCGTCTCTCACATGGGTAGGCAGACCATTCCATAAAAATTTWGATCTATAGGAGAATGCCCTGCCTCCAGCTGTTTGCTTAGAAATTCTARGGACAATTAGGAGGCTTGYGTCTTGTGACCGTAGCGTACGTGTAGGTATGTACGGCAGGACCAAATCGGAAAGATAGGTAGGAGCAAGCCCATGTAATGCTTTGTAGGTTAGCAGTAAAATCTTGAAATCAGCCCTTGCCTTAACAGGAAGCTAGTGTAGGGAGACTAGCACTGGAGTAATATGATCAAAATATTTTGGTTCTAGTCAGGATTCTAGAAGCCGTATTTAGCACTAACTGAAGTTAATTTAGTGCTTTATCCGGGTAGCCGGAAAGTAGAGCATTGCAGTAGTCTAACCTAGAAGTAACAAAAGCATGGATTAATTTTTCTGCATCGTTTTTGGACATAAAATGTCAGATTTTTGCAATGTTACGTAGATGGAAMAAAGCTGTCCTTGAAACAGTCTTGATATGTTCGTCAAAAGAGAGATCAGGGTCCAGAGTAACGCCGAGGTCCTTCAGTTTTATTTGAGACGACTTTACAACCATCAAGATTAATTGTCAGATTTAACAGAAGATCTCTTTGTTTCTTGGGACCTAGAACAAGCATCTCTGTTTTGTCCTAGTTTAAAAGTAGAMCGTTTTCAGCCATCCACTAACTTATGTCTAAAACTCCGGCTCACGCCTTAGTCTGCTTGGTCTATAGAGTGGTAGCCATTTCAACGTGGGGACCCCGTCCCTGCGTTATCTTGMCTAAATCTATATTTTGTCACGAGTCCTTTTATTAACTCTGTGGAAAGCGGCGTTCCATGACGTTTGGGTATAATGTCTGTGCTCACGGGGGAATGGCCACTGACTGGATGAACTTTACATGAAAWAAACATTTTCTYATTTAGAWGACTAACATCACATTTCATCTTCTCACACACTCCTTGACCAAGGGCCTTCTCACACGATTGCTCAGTTTGGCCGGGCAGCCAGCTCAAGGAAGAGTCTTGGTGGTTCCAAACTTCTTCCATTTCAGWATGATGGAGGCCACTGTGTTCTTGGGGACCTTCAATGCTGCAGAAATACTGTTAGTTACTGTTAGTGTTTTTTTTATTATGCCAATGTAAATATTTCTGGGGCATGACGTTGTGGTCAGTAGTTGAGGGGTTGTGGTCAGTAGTAGATTAATCCAGATCAGTCTACATGTTGTATTGTTTGAATGGCATTTCTATCTTACACGTAAGTGGAGTAGCATACAACTAATAATAATAATTATTTTGCGTGGTCAGTGGTTGTGGTCAGAAATTGTGTGGTTGTGGTCAGTAGTTTAGGTCAGTAGTTCAGTAGTTGTGTTTTCAGTTGTTGTCAGCAGTTGTGCGGTTGTGGTCAGCAGTTGTGTGGTTCAGGTCAGTAATTGTGGTCACTCTTAACCCTCGTCATCATTTTTTCCCTCTGCGTCAGAGTATCCATAGCAACGGTTCCGTTTGAGCTGATCAATGATGACACAGAGCCGTTGGTAGACAAACCGCTGTAATTATTGGTAGAAGCTGTTCCTAATTCTCTCTATCCAATCAGAGGGGTACAGCACACCCTCCTCTTTAGAGACAGGAAAACTAGCCAGTTGAGTTATTTAGAGCATGGAGAATGATCCTGAGAAGGAGAACGAAGCTAGTGAGCTTAGAAATCTTATTCATTTCCGTCTTCCAGACCGGGAAAGCATTCAAAATCTAAGCGCTAGCTGTTTGGTCTGAAACACATCGACTAATCATGGGAATTTGAAGATCTTTGAAGACATTGTCTCCTGCGAGTCAAGCGTTGCTAGACAACAGTAGCCTTGGCAACACTGTTCCCTTATGGCTAAAGCAAGTGTGAGAATCATGCTGACATACAGTAGGTTTATGCTTTAATGTTAACTAAATACTGCACTCTGACCCACAAAAYGTATTTTCTAGATTCATGATAGTGTTAGACAAAGCAAAGAAAGTGAACTTGAAATTGTGCTGTAGTTTTATTGGAATTTACAGCTGTTGGTAAAAAATGAATATGCCAGCTTCTGACATGACTTACTGCTGTTAGAAAGAGAACAGTTGATGGGTTTAAAATGTCTCGATCTACAAATTGGTAGACACTATTCCTAATCCGTTTTCGGATTTGACGAGCAGAAAATTCGGTGACGATTTCATACCCTCTGTTTTCGTCTGACTTGTTGGGGGAGTGGTCAAAACGGCAGTTGTTTGGAAAAAGTTTGAAAATGTGTTAACGCAGTTACTAAAACAGCTGTATTGTTAGATCCGTAGCAGATATTTTGGATCGGCAAACAGATTTGAATAGCAGAGGAGTAGTGAGAGATGTCATACTCTCTAACTTGTTGGTTGAGTGGACAAAACCGCAGTTGTTTGCAAAAAAAGTTACAGAAAATGTTGTTGATTCAGTTACTAAAACAGCTGTAACTATTTATCAGAATATAGATTTTCTTGTTCAAACAGCAGATTTGAGTAGCAGACGACAGTGTAAACACAAACKTTYTGTCTAAGTTGTTGCAAAGTGGTCAAAGCAGCTGATTTGTGTCAAGAGTTGCGTTATTGCATTTACAGTGAATCGAAGTRATGTCACAATGGGGCTTTGAGGAAATCCCATGTAAGTTGATAGAGGACAAAAAACGTATTACCTAAAAAATAAATTGTATAAAAAAACTTGTATACAAGCACACTATTCCACACCGATAACTTCCAGCGTGCGCGTATTGGCATGCATGCACGTGTACTCCCTCGTTCCTCTCCCTCCTGCTAATACCTCAGTGGCTACTCTGCGCGTGTAAGTTAGTGGGTCGTGTTTCAGAAGCACACTAGCCTGTCCACAACATGTCCACTGTAAACACTGAGCTGCTAGCTAGCTGTCGGTCGATTAATCTTCTAAGCTAACTAATACTTTTTTCTTTCAAACTACTACGCTACCGACCTGTGTGACTACGAATACGAGGAGGAAATGTTCGAATTTGCAGACGTGCCCTATTTACTTGAACCGAAATACACAGACAAGGAACTTCAACAGATGGAGGATTCCAGAGAAATGAAGCAGGCAACGGCTCAGGCAGATGTCCCAAAATCTAGAATTGTCCGGCAATTGAGACCTTGATCTGCGAGCCCACCCTACTCTGTGTAACCAGTGACAATGATTTTCCAGCTCTCATAAACCCAGCCGATGTAGAAACTTTTTTCCATGTGCCAAAAATAAACTRGAAAATAAACTGGAAGAAGAGACCTCGGCCTGAGGGGCCTAATGGCCAGCTGTCAGTAAAGTAAGTAGTGATAGTTTATTTTTATACATAGACTTCCCAGCGTTACAGTATTCATAGGCTGTGTCAAATATGTGACCGACCGGCTCAAATCAGTCTTATGTAGCAACATTTAAAAAAAAAAAAATTTTTTTTTTTTACATTGGATAAAAGTATAGACTCAGAGCTACAAAATGGTATATCATACACTGAGAAAATGTTTTTTGAATGTTTTAGTACCTAGTGAAGAGCTCTTTGTCTACACCCATTCAGCATCGTTCACACCCTCTTAAGCTTTAGCCCCACCCATCTCGTTTCGCTCACTGATCGCTCAGAGCGYGTACTTGACGCTCTCRCCGATGATTTGTTTACCTCTGGATAACATGAAAACAACCCAACCAACTCTGCTGGCAACAATTTCATTATGTTTTTTTTGCCRACGTTTACTGACGCCGGCTATATTCAACGAGCGTTATGCGTTAGTAAAGTCATCAATTATTCTGCGCTCTGGCATACTCGGACTGAATTTACTAACGCACCCGAAATGGTTACTTGCATAGTGGAGTCTTGTTAAGACATGTGGCTAGCTAGGTAAACAACGTGTAAGATCATACACGTCACGTAACATTAGCTAATGAGCCAGCCAGCTAACGTTAGCTAGTTAAAYAACAATGAACATAGTGCCAACTCATGACATTACTACGCCTTGCATGAATCTGCTGATAGTGGTAGCTAACAAACCAGGTTCAATGTTAGCTAGCTAACATTAGGCTCTAACTAGCCATGCAAACGGCTCTGGATACAAATAATATCATACATGTAACGTTAGCTAGGGAGCCAGTCAGCTAAAGTTAGCTAGCTAGCTAACAGTACACTTTAGCTTGAAATGAAACCACTTTCTTTCAAAATTAGAAATGTGTAATATCTGAAAATGTAGCTAGCTAGACTATCTTACCCGTCGTATACATCATCATGCATGATGGACGCGTCTCCCTGTCACGGATGCCATGCCATGGTTGCCCATAGTTTGAAGATGTAATCCGGAGACAGGTGTTTTCTCCATCTCTTTAGCGATCATACTCCACTTTTTGGAGGTCAACACTTATGCAGCTCCATTACACAATACATTTTATTTAAAAGCCGCGTTCGACCAACACAGACTGACCATCTCAAATAGACAGAAGCCTTCTATATGGCAGACCAATCTGATCTCCTTTCTCGGCATGTCCAGCCCACTCATTATCTCAGCCAATCATGGCTAGTGGGAAGGTTGCTGGCTTTTTCTGTGGCTAAACCAACTAGGCTCGTAATTTAATAATTTTATTCATGTTTACAGATGGCATACAAGTTTGTTATTAAGGCACATGAAAGTTCACATGTTCCAGAAGGCATTTCTGCTAAAAGAAAACGCATATTTGATGCAAAGAAACTTTCAAATGGCTCTCCGGTGAAGTAGTGACTCACGACATACGCCTAGTTTCCTGAAACGAGTCACATGTCATTCATTAGTCACCTATATGTTCGTTAGTAGGCCTACCTAGTGTTATTCTGCTTTCACACAGCGAGCTGACTTTATTCTTCTTCCGTTTGTTTTCTTGGCAATATAGACTTGAGGCTTAAAGAGCAACAACTACCCCTCCCCCACTGATGTCTATGCTGGATTCAAGAAGGCAGATGACGCCATCAGAATCCTTTGAACAACCTTCCACCCATGGCTCGTCACCTTTCCCTTCCGTTAGTTTCTATATCTCCTTTTCTCATTATATATGTTTTGCTTTTATACTGCAATTCTACTTTTAGTTGCCAATGTGTACAAGATCAAATAGTCCGTACTATACATGCAACACATAGCGTTGAAAAATCCCAATTGACACCTGTGCTATGGATGTATAACGAGACCAGAAACAGTATTATCACTTCAAATTGTTTTGAGGGATAATGATACATTGTAGACTTTAACATTTACAATTGAGGAATGAAGAACATGTATGACTTTTATTTCACAGATGAAATCCGTAATAATATATTGACAGTATCTGTAGAAAATTCCCTCTGGACCATCTCTCTGACCCTGGGAGTTAGGGAGACATTTGTGATTATCAGGCTGCATCAAGTAGCTTACCATCACCCAACCAGAGCCTAACGATTGTCTTGCAGTAGAGGGCAATTCACACCTCTGTTGTTAGGGAGGTTACTAGGGAGCCTTCTAGGAGAGTTCCAGAGATTGTGACAACTCTCCCTTACTTTCAGGGTCAAAGAGAGGGTTCCCGAGGGGATTCTCTACAGCATTGGTTCCCAAACTTTTTATTGTGCCGTACCCCTTCAAACATTCATCCTCCAGCTGCGTACCCCCTCTAACAACATCGTCAGCGCACTCTCAAATGTTGTTTTTTGCCATCATTGTAAGCCTGCCACACACACTATACGATACATTTATTAAACATAAGAATGACTGAGTTTTTGTCACAACCCGGCTCGTGGGAAGTGACAGAGCTCTTATAGGACCAGGGCACAAATAATAATCAATAATTATGCTCTTTATTTAACCATCTTAAATATAAAACCTTATTTGTTCATCAAATTGTGAATAACTTACCACAGGTTAATGAGAAGGGTGTGCTTGAAAGGATGCACATAACTCTGCAATGTTGGGTTGTATTGGAGAGAGTCTCAGTCTTAAATAATTTTCCACTCAGTCTGTTCCTTTATTTAGTTTTCATGCTAGTGAGGGCCGAGAATCCACTCTCACATAGATACGTGGTTGCAAAGGGCATCAGTGTCTTAACAGCGCAATTTGCAAAGGCAGGATACCTTGAGCGCAGCCCAATCCAGAAATCTGTCAGTGGCTTCTGATTTAAATTCAATTTTCACAGAACCGCTTGTTGCAATTCCGTTGAGGCTCTCTTGTTCAGATATCTGTAAGTGGACTGGAGGCAGGGCATTAAAGGGATAACGAATCCATTTTTTTGTGCCATCTGTTTCAGGAAAGTACCTGCGTAATTGCGCACCCACCTCATTCAGGTGCTTCACTATATCACATTTGACATTGTCTGTAAGCTTGAGTTCATTTGATCACAAAAAATCATAGTGATGGAAAGACCTGTGTGTTGTCCTTGTTAATGCAGACGGAGAAGAGTTCCAACGTCTTAATCATAGCCTAAATTTTGTCCCGCACATTGAATATAGTTGAGGAGTGTCCCTGTAATCCTAGATTCCGATCATTCAGGCAAGAATAAACACAGGTCAGTTGTGTGAGAAACTCGTCATCATGCAAGCGGTCAGACAAGTGAAAATTATGKTCAGTAAAGAAAACTTTAAGCTTGTCTCTCAATTGAAAGAAACGTGTCAATACTTTGCCCYTTGATAAACAACGGGCTTCTGTATGTTGTARAARCGTTACATGGTCGCTGCCCATATCATTGCATGATGCAGAAAATACACRAGAGTTCAGGGTCCTTGCTTTATCAAAGTTAAAGTTTTCACTGTAGTGTCCAAAACGTCTTTCCAAGCTGTCAGGCATTCCCTTGGCAGCAAGAGCCTCTCGGTGGATGCTGCAGTGTACCCAAGTGGCGTCGGGAGCAACTGTCATGGCTTTTGCGCCATCAGTACAGATCCCAACATGAGCAGCAGCTGCGTTTGGCTACATACGGACCGTTAGTGGAATTCCCGCGAGAGAGTARCGGTTAATGTGATTGGATGTTAATTATTTGATTATGCTACCTGTATTTGACATTGTGTTATTTCACTGAACACTAAATGGTTTCATTTTATTTTTGACAGTGAAACGAGGCTACTCAGGCGAGGGGGGAAAAAACTCACCTAAATGTATAGCCCCGTTGTAAAATATAAATGGACTGTTTGAGAATGTGAAGGCATAAAACTATGTAAAATGTGAATCACATTTTTATTTGGCGAAACCCCTGAAGGCATTGCACCCCAGTTTGGAAATACCTGCTCTACGGTATCGGTGCGGTACAGTAGCATGGGATAGCTAGATGGTGGTTTGTAAGATAGTGACTGGATTCGAACGGTAAAATATATAGTGATATTGTTTATATATAAGTCACTATATATATAAGTCAGGTGGGTACATTGAAGTTGAGTCAAGGGAGAGGTAGTTGTTGCATAGGTAGTGGTGCAGTAGCAACAGTTTGTGTGTGTGATGTATGGAAAAAGACAGCTTCAAGACAGATTAAAGATGGGCATAAGAACACAGACACTGGACAGAGGAACTCTGCCTAGAAGGCCAGCATCCCGTAGTCGCCTCTTTACTGTGGACATTGAGACTAGTGTTTTGCGGGTACTATTTAATCAAGCTGCCRGTTGAGGACTTGTGAGGCGTCTGTTTGTCAAACTAGACACTCTAATGTACTTGTCCTCTTGCTCAGTTGTGTACTGGGGCCTCCCACTCTTCTTTCTATTCTGCTTAGGGCCAGTTTGCGCTGTTCTGTACAAACCCACATGCTAATGCTCCAGATGCTCAATTAGTCTAAAGATGGCCGGGTTTTATTGTTAATTTAATCAGAACAACATTTTTCAGCTGTGCTAACATGATTGCAAAAGGGTTTTCTAATGATCAATTAGCCTTTTAAAATGAGAAACTTGGATTAGCTAACACCATTAGCCATTGGAACACAGGAGTGATGGTTGCTGATAATGGGCCTATGTATGCCTATGTAGATAGGTGTTTCCAGCTACAATAGTCATTTACGACATTAACMATGTCTACACTGTATTTCTGATMAATTTGATTTTTTAATTATTTTATTTTTTAAATTGCTTTTCTTTCAAAAACAAAGACATTTCTAAGTGACCCCAAACTTTTGAGTGTAGTGTAGATGTGCCCAAACTTTTGACTGGTGTTGTACACTGTGACCAGTTTATTAGGTACACCACCCCGTAATTGAAAAKGAAACTGTCCCGCAGACAGTGAGCCATGTGGCCGTAGTTTGCTATATGAAGCAGGCAGACAGGTATCGAGAAATTATGTTATTGAATTGAATGTTAGAATGGGCAAAAGAGTGACTTAACCGACAATGAGCATGGTATAATCGTCGTGTCAGGCGCGCCGGATGTAATATCTCAGAAACCGCCACCCTCCTGCACTACATTGTCTCACAATTCTCTGTAAACCCTAGATAAACCTAAAACATCCAGTCAGCAGCAGTCCTGTGGGCRAAAACAGCTTGTTGATAATAGAGGTTAATGGAGAATGGCTTTAATCCTTGTCACGATGGACTGTTGCAGCAGACGACCACACCGGGTTCCACTCCTATCAGCTAAAAACAAGAAGTGTCTCCAGTGGGCGCGCCATCACCAACATTGGACCATTCGGAAGTGAAAAAACATGGCCTGGTCTGACGAATCCCGGTTCCTATTGAGTTATGCTGATGGCAGAGTCTGGATTTGGCATAAGCAGCATGAGTTCATGGACCCATCCTGCCTGGTGTCTGAGAGAACTGCACTGTTTTAATTTACAAACTTCAAGTAGAGAATCGTCTTGCACATTACGATATCTCACCCATATATTGACTCGGTCAAATTTTGACGATACTCGATATCATATATCGGCCCAACCCTATTGCATACAAAACAGCAAGGGCGCTGTCAAAGAATGACCAAGGATGTGTTATTCCCAGCCGTGCGTGGTCTCATGTGATGTGATGTTATGTGCTGTCTGTCCAGGCGGAGATACCATCAAGAGCATCAACCAGCAGTCTGGAGCCCACGTGGAGCTGCAGAGGAACCCGCCTCACAACACCGACCCCAATGTCCGCATCTTCTCCATCAGAGGCACCCTGCAACAGATGGAACTAGCACGCCAGCTCATCGATGACAAGATCGGAGTAAGTAGTTGTTTTAAAAAGTTCCCCCAAGCCTAAGTGCCTTGAACACTAGATCTGCCGTAGGCCAATGGCCACCGGCGTTTGATTTTGTWCCCCACGTATTTCTCTCCTCACTGAATTAATTAATGCGTAAAGGCACACGTAATGGCACAATACAGAGTCTGATACAACCAATAAATGACTTGCTTTCATATCTTGTCCTGAAAATATATTTTCACGAATATTTCTTTATGCAATTAATTCTTTACATTTGTGTCATGCCTATTTGTCAGCGTTGGCACTCGTGTTTCTAGCAAATAATTTGTCTGAGTCACATGCAGGTAAAACGTGTTCTATATAGTATCAGAAAGAGCATATTTTGCAGATTCTATGACACTTACCTCTGTCAAATAACTCAATATTCAAGAGGTGCAGCTCTATTTCCAAACGTCACTTTTGAATAACAGCACTGTCCGTGCGTTCAGCACTCGTGCGACAGTGTTTCTCAGACCACTAAGCACGGACTAGTAACATAATCTGATTTAAAATATACATTTTCTTATTTCCACAATGTTTCTTTAGACCTGCCAAAACTAAATTATAATGGATTTCTTTGATGGATTTAACTCTTGAACTAGTGGTTTTTGGTTTTTAACAAACTAATGAAAATGCTATTTATTTTTAAAATGTTTTTATTCTGTTACCTAAGACCTTCATAAACACAACCAAATTATTGTTTTTCTGATAGCATACAGTGCATTCGTGAAGTATTCAGACCCCCTGACATTTTGTTRCAGCCTTATTCTAAAATGGATTAGATAGTTTTTTCCCCTCATCAATCTACCTACAGTACCCCATTATGACAAAGAAAAAAAAGATTTTTTGAAATGTTCTGAACTGAAGTATAACATTTACATAAGTATTCAGACCCTTAACTCAGTACTCTGTTGAAGCACCTTTAGCAGTGATTACAGCCTTGAGTCTTCTTGGGTAGGATGCTACAAGCTTGGCACACCTGTATTTGGGGAGTTTCTCCCATTCTCCTCTGCAGATCATCTCAAGCTCTGTCAGGTTGGAGGAGGAGCATCGCTGCACAGCTATTTTCAGGTCTCTCCAGAGATTTTCGATCAGGTTTAAGTCCGGGCTCTAGCTGGGCCACTCAAGGACATTGAGACTTKTCCCGAAGCCACTCACTCCTGCATTGTCTTGGCTGTGTGCTTAGGATCGTTGTCCTGTTGGAAGGTGAACCTTCACCCCAGTCTGAGGTCCTGAGCTTCATCAAGGATGTCTCTGTACTTTGCTCCGTTCATCTTTCCCTCGATCCTGACTAGTAACCCAGTCCCTGCCGCTGAAAAACATCCCCACAGCATGATGCCTGTCTCTTATACACATCTAGATGTGTATAAGAGACTGGTAATCCAGTCCCTGCCGCTGAAAAACATCCCCACAGCATGATGCTGCCACCACCATGCTTCACCATAGGGATGGTGCCAGGTTTCCTCCAGATGTGACGCTTGGCATTCAGTCCAAAGAGTTTCATCAGACCAGAGAATCTTGTTTCTCATGGTCTACGGGTCCTGTAGGTGCCTTTTTGCAATCTCCAAGTGGGCTGTCATTTGCCTTTTACTGAGGAGTGGCTTCCGTCTGACCACTCTACCATAAAGGCCTGATTGATGGAGTGCTGCAGAGATGGTTGTCATTCTGGAAGTTTCTCCCATCTCCACAGAGGAACTCTGGAGCTCTGTCAGAGTGACCATCGGGTTCTTGGTCACCTCCCTGACCAAGGACCTTCTCCCCCGATTGCTYAGTTTAGCCGGGCGGCCAGCTCTAGGAAGAGTCTTGGTGCTTCCAAACTTCTTCCATTTTAGAATGATGGAAGCCACTGTGTTCTTGGGGACCTTCAATGCTGCAGAATTTCWTTTTTGTACCCTTTCCCAGATCTGTGCCTCGACACAATCCTGTCTCAGAGYTCTATGGACAATTCCTTTGACTTTGTGGCTTGGTTTTTTTCGCTGACATGCATTGTCAACTGCGGGACCTTATCGATTTAATTTACCCCAGGTGGATTCCAATCAAGTTGTAAAAAAATCTCAAGGATGATCAATGGAAACAGGATGCACCTGAGCTCAATTTCGGGTCTCATAGCAAAGSGTCTGAATACTTATGTAAAGAAGGAAAGAAAAACTTTTCTCTTTGTCATTATGGGGTATCGTGTGTAGATTGAGTATTTCATKATATATGTTTTTTATCCATTTTAGAATAAGGCTGTAACATAACAAAATGTGGGAAAAGTCAAGGGGTCTGAATACTTTCCGAATGCACTGTATACGTGTATGTTTATTAGACTGTTAGAATGGGGGGATCCATCGATGCCAGGCGTATGCTAATGACACCGCCCGCCAACATTCTCTAGCAGATACTTATAGACTTGACAGGCCTGGCGATTCTAGTGATAAGTCAGAAGACTGTCTCGATTAGTCAACAGGGCTACCTAGGCAAATTGTTTAACTTTTCTAAACGTTTTAATTATTAACTGTTAGTCGACGAAATAAATACTGCCATGATTTCAACGTATTCAACCTGGTGTTATTTACTCTRGTTAACAGTGTTGAATGTATGTTTTTTTTTTTCAGGGTTCAGGAATCGTGAGCAACAATAATTTTGGGTTTAGCCCTTTCACTCAAGGCCCTGCAACTCATCAAAAGTAAGTCACACTTTCTGTTCGCCCCTGTCGGTTGTTACTATATGCATTTTCTTTTGTGTTGCTGTAGCTCTTTCTGCTTTCTGTCTTGATAAGTTGTGGCAGTGGAGCCCAGACCTTCATGACAGGAGGATGGGGGACTACTTATCAAACATGGCAGCCTCAAGGCCAGCAGGACCCCAGTAAGTCACCTTTTGCTCTACAGCTCGTCATAAGCGCACAGCCTGTAAACATTTGGCAACCCTTGTATTTTGCGATTAACATCAACTCTGCTAGCCTGATAGAACCAGCCTGATCTCTGCATTAAAAATATATATATACATTTAACCTTTTTTTAACTAGGCAAGTCAGTTAAGATCAAATTCTTATTTACAATGACGGCCTACACMGGCCAAACTCAGACGACGCTGGGCCAATTGTGCGCCGCCCTATGGGACTCCCAATCACGGCCGGTTGTGATAGTCTGGATTCGAACCAGGTTSTCTGTAGTGACGCCTCAAGCTGAGATGCAGTGCCTTAGACCGCTGCGCCACTTGGGAGCCCAAGTGGCATTCACCATTGAAACCAAAGGTGAACGCAGCGATCAGGCTGGCTCCACCAGKCTAAACTCTACAGCAATACCTTGATATCGATATTTCCTCAGCTTTAACATAGTTTTGAGAGGATTTTGCACAGAGTTTATATGAAATAGACATATAAAGATGGACTCTGCAAAATGTGGCTAATTTCAGTGTCTTACAAATATCTCTCAAATGTAAGAAGTTAAGACTCATAAATGCTTACAAGCAGATAAGTCAAGAGTTTGAATTGTCCAGGGTATTTCATCATCTCAGGGCAATGCTCAGTAATCAGTGAAGTAGAGGTTGCTGTGCTTGGGTCAGTTTTGCATTTACCCCTTAATGGTTAATGTTAGGATTGGGGGAGGGGAAGCTAATCATAAATCTGTCCCTTGGGGGGGGGCTTCACTCCGGTGCCTAATAGAGTCTGAATAGGACAGGAGAGATGCGTTCATGTTTAGATGTTTCTGACCCAGCAGTAGGTGTGGTTGGCTAGTGTTAAACACCATCACAAACCACCACAAACACCATCCAGGCATAAGACTTCAACGTGTTTAGGTGGGAATGAACTAGGGCTGCACGATTTTGACAAACTAATATTTCGCGAAAGATTGATGTTATGACTTGCAATTACGTACCTCTACTTAACTACTGCAGTCAGTAACCTACCACCATTACTACTACTACTACAACTACAAAGGTTTTTAAACCCCCATGACAACTTTCTTCACAACCATAGTTCAAGACAAGCAAGCACACTTTTTCTTAAGGAAATATCATTTTCTAGTTCGATGTTTGGAATAGAGTGGACTCTTGGAATATGGTGTTTTGCAATGCAATGAATCAAAAAGCAGAGGAGTTTCATTCAGAACATGTCGTTGCACAAACATTCAGATCTACACCACCACTGGTACCAGTCTGTATTAGATAGCTAACGTTTGTGAGCTAGCCAAATTTCTTGCCAGCAGCATACCACCCTGCATCCAACTGCTGGCTGGCCGCTGAAGCTTGCTCGTTCATCCCCCCTTCCTCTCCCCTGTAACTATACCCCAGGTCGTTGCTGTAAACAGGAATGTATTCTCAGTCAATTTATCTGGTAAAATAATTGAATACCACATTTATTTAGCTTAGTCGATTTAGCATTAGTGGCTAGATACAGCTTGCACACAAAAAAAGTACCTCAACTAACAAGCTTTTTTCAGAGAGTAAGATTCACAAAGTTATAATAGAAAACATGTAGATGCATATTAAGAAGCAATTGGAAAGCTGCGTAGTTTTCACAAGTCTGTTTGCAATACCGCATATGCATTAATATAAGAACTGCATGCGGACAGTGTGAATATAACTTTGGACAGTCAGAAACTGTACTACCTGCTTGAGTTGCAGGGGCCGATCTTGGTGTGTGTTCGAAGCTGGTGCAGGAGGACAGTGTCGTCAAATCAAATTGTATTTGTCACATGAGCCGAATACAACAGGTGTAGCCCTTCCCGTGAAATGCTTAATTACAAGCCCTTTAACCAACAATGCCGTTCAAGAAAGAGTTAAGAAAATATTTACTAAATAAACGAAAGTAAAAGAATTATAAAAAGTAACTCAATAAAATAATAGTAACGAGGCTATATACACGGGGTACCGGTACCGAGTCAATGTGCTGGGGTACAGGTTAGTCGAGGTAATTTGTACATGTAGGTATGGATAAAGTGACTGCATAGAGAATAGACGGTTTGTAGCAGCAGTGTAAAAACAAATGGGGGGGCGTGTCAATGTAAATAGTCCGGGTGGCCATCTGATGAATTGTTCAGCAGTCTTATGGCTTGGGGTAGAAGCTGTTAACTTCTCACGAGTCACCAACCCTGATCCGGTAGCACCCCCCCCCACTGAGTAGCATAGCTAGCATAGCGTCACAAGTAACTTGTAGCATCTAAATATCATTAAATCACAAGTCCAAGACACCAGATGAAAGATACAGGTCTTGTGAATAAAGCCACCATTTCAGATTTTTAAAATGTTTTACAGGGAAGACACAATATGTMAATCTATTAGCTAACCACGTTAGCAAAGGACACGATTTTTTTACTCCCAATAGTTTTTTCCTGCGTCAGTAGCTATCACTAATTCGACTAAATAAAAATATATATAGCCACTAACCAAGAAACAACTTCATAAGATGACAGTCTGATAACATATTTATGGTATAGCATAGTTTTTTGGGGGGAAAATGTGCATTTTTCAGGTATAAATCACAGTTCTACATTGCAGCTGCAATCTGAAATAGTGCTGACCCAGCCAGAACAATTACAGAGACCAACGTCATATAACGAATTACTCATCTTAAAACATTTCAGAAAAATACACAGCGTACAGATATTGAAAGCCCAACATCTGGTGAATCCAAACAATATTTCAGATTTATKAAATGTTTTATAACGAAAACAAAATGTAGCGCTAAATTAGCATAGCTATACCAGGCAGATTCGGCTAGGCGCCCACGGCCAGTTCACATGCACAACAGATATGATATAACATCGTAAATTGGGTCTTACTATGGCTGATCTTTCATCAGAATGTTGATCAAAGTGTCCTTTGTCAAGATGAGTCGTTGGTTCCGTTCAGAATTGTTCCTTTCCCACTCCATTTAGCACAGGTACTGGTCGAGTGGCACGGATCTCTCAAACGTAAATAAAATCAGACAACGGAACACCACAAAACTCCCGAAAAAATTCAAATAATCTGATTAAACTATATTGAAAAAACATACATTACGATGATCTGGTCACATGTATCAAACAAACTTCGAGACGGAGATAGTTTTCATCCATAATGGCCGCACAACAGAAGACAATTGCAGCTACAAGTCGCACGATTTAGAGAACCGGAAGTTGTCGGTCACGCCAAAGAATTAGCTCTCATTTCACGTCAGTCCCAGATAAACAAGATATTTTTCCTCTGACGTCCTCTTGACACCCAGAGGAAGGCCAATGAGGTGTGTTTCGGGTCATAGGGGGCACGACCATATATAGGCAGAGCGTTGAAGCTGGCATACACATCTTGCTTTTTTCTTCTTGGTCATGGAAAGTGCTGTCAAATGACTTCTGTATCACTCAGAGACAAAATTGAAACGGTTTTAGAAACTAGAGATTGTTTTCTTTCCAATGGTATTATTTATATGCATATAGTAAGAGCAATAATTGAATAAGAGGCAGTTTAATCTGTAGAGCAAATTATGCTAATGGGAAAATAGCACCCCCTGTATTCTCAAGAAGTTAAGGAGCCTTTTGGTCCTAGACTTGGCGCTCCCATACCGTTTGCCATGCGGTAGCAGAGAGAGCAGTCTAGGACTTGGGTGACTGGACAACTTTTTGGGCCTTCCTCTGACACCGCCTAGTATATAGTTCCTGGATGTCAGGAAGCTTGACCCCAGTGATGTACTGGGCCGTACGCACTATCCTCTGGTGCGCCTTAAGGTTAGATGCCGAGCAGTTGCCATACCAGGCAGTGATGCAACCAGTCAGAATGCTCTCGGTGGTGCAGCTGTAGAACCTTTTGAGGATCTGGGGACCCATGCCAAATAATTTCATTCTCCTGAGGGTGGAAATGTGTTGTCGGTGCCCTCTTCACGACTGTCTTGGTGTGTTTGGACCATGATAGTTTGTTGGTGATGTGGACACCAAGGAACTTGAAACTCTCGACCCGCTCCACTACAGCCCCGTTGATGTTATGGGGGCCTGTTTGGCCTGCCTTTTTCTGTAGTCCACGATCAGCTCCTTTGTCTTGCTCACATTGTGGGAGAGGTGGTTGCCCTGTCACCACACGGCCAGGTCTCTGACCTCCTCCCTATAGGCTGTCTCATCGTTGTCGGTGATCAGGCCTACCGCTGTTGTGTCATCAGCAAACTTAATGATGGCGTTGCAGTCGTGGGTGAACAGGGAGTATAGGAGGGGACTAAGTTGTTGCCTATCTTTACCACCTGGGGACGGCACGTCAGGGAACTTAGCTTAGTGATGAGCTTTGTGTGAACTATGGTGTTGGAACGCTGAGCTGTAGTCAATGAACAGCATTCTCACATAGGTGTTCCTTTTGTTCAGGTGGGAAAGGGCAGTGTGGAGTGCGATTGAGATTGCGTCGTCTGTGGATCTGTTGGGGCGGTGTGCGAATTGGAGTGGGTCTAGAGTTTCCGGGATGATGATGTTGATGTGAGCCATGACCAGCCTTTCAAAGCAGTTCATGGCTAACGACGTGACCGCTACGGGGTGGTAATCATTTAGGCAGGTTACCTTCGCTTCATTGGGCACAGGGACTATGGTGGTCTGCTTGAAACGTAGGTATTATACTTAGTCAGGGAGAGGTTGAAAATGTCAGTGAAGACACATGCCAGTTTGTCCGCACATGCTTTCAGTACACGTCCTGGTAATCCGTCTAGCCCTGCGACTTTGTGAATGTTGAACTGTTTAAAGGTCTGCTCACGTCGGCTGCCAAGAGCGTGATCACACAGTCATCCGGAACAGCTGGTGCTCTCATGCATGCTTCAGTGTTGCTTGCCTCGAAGCGAGCATAAAAGGCATTTAGCTTGTCTGGTAGGCTCGCCTCACTGGGCAGCTTGCTTCACTGGGCAGCTCGTGGCTGGGTTTCCCTTTTGTAATACGTGTTAGTTTTCCATCCCTGCTACATCTGACCAGCGATAGTTCTTAATCCTGTATTGACGCTTTGCCTGTTTGACCACAGCTACAAAATCATAAATACCTATTTCTACTATTTATCTTCTTAAAATCTGATTTTAAACCTAACCATGGTGCTAACCTTATGCCTAACCTTAAATCAAGACCAAAAAGCAATGTTTGTTTTCATTAATCTTTACAATATAGCTAATTTTGACTTTGTAGCTGTGGTAACTCGTGGAAACCGGAGGACAGTGAGAGACCACTCGAGCATCCGAAAAATCATAAGTAACAACGAGTAGGCTATAGAAACAGATGTTGCACGCTGAGGGGTGTTTCAAAATATCACACACAGCCTCTTGCGATATGGACATTGCACGTGTCAATATTGCAATTTCGATGTGAATTGGATGAATCATGCAGCCCTAGAATGAACCAGGTCTAGTAGGTTAGCGTTCATCCACTCCTCTTTTGCTTGTTGATTTGAAGCGGGTAGTCTATTATGGCTTGAACCAATTTTGTTGGCTAAACAGAAATGTTCTACAAATAACAACAAATTTGTCCGGGAAATTGTCAGAAGGGCTTCTGAGGAAAATTAAAACATAAGTTGACTACTATTCACCAAATCAAGTGACTTCTGACAGGTTTGGGCCAAATGCTATATAGCAAGAACATATCCCCACATGTTACAGCCCGTCTTAAATACACTGGTATTTGTCATGTGTTTAATACAATGTTGTATTATTTGGGTACAGGTCACAATGGACCCCAAGCAGGCCAGATGGACTACTCTAAAGCATGGGAGCAGTATTATAAAAAGCTAGGCAAGTGCCCGTGAGACCGTACGAACCCCGTCTTACCCATATGACTTTTCCAACAAATGCAATACTCAAGAGTTTTGTTTTTCAGTAACTTTACTTTATTGTGACAATTTAGTGCAACTGCATCAAAGCTTGAGGTTCAGCATTTAGCGCAAGTATATCCCCAGGAGTAGACATTACAGATAATGCAATGGTTATGATTCTCCATGTCCACCTTAATGGCCCTTCCTGTGTTTGCAGGCCAAAATACCCATGCTCAGATTATTGTCCATGACTACAGCAAAGCGTGGGAGGATTAATATAAGAAATAAATTTTTGTCAGTTGTCTTTAGACATAGTCAAGGTTACAAATAGGATTGTGATAGCGTTATTTGATGCTGTTTTCTCACAATGTCTTTACGCTTGTGCCCTGAAAGGTCAGACATCTCAGCAGCAGAGCTCGCTCCCAGAATACAGCGCGGCTGTGGCAGAGTATTACAGGCAGCAGGGAGCATACCTTTGGCCGGGTGCACAGGCAACCCAGGGCCCAGGTCTTCAGGTAATGTACAACACAGCCAAACGTATACTCACCATGGCTTTAAACCGCTCTCTAAGCASTGGTCTTTTCCTCTAGACAGCTCTGTCTGCCTCTAAACAACTTTGTCTCTAAACATGACCTAAACAGCCTTTTGTCTCTAAACAGCATTGTAAACTCAGCAAAAAAAGAAATGTCTTCTCACTGTCAACTGCGTTTATTTTCAGCAAACTTAACATGTGTAAATATTTGTATGAACATAAGATTCAACAACTGAGACATGAACTGAACAAGTTCCACAGACATGTGACTAACAGAAATTGAATAATGTGTCCCTGAACAAAGGGGGGATCAAAATCAAAAGTAACAGTCAGTATCTGGTGTGGCCACCAGCTGCATTAAGTACTGCAGTGCATCTCCTCATGGACTGCACCAGGTTTGCCAGTTCTTGCTGTGAGATGTTACCCCACTCTTCCACCAAGGCACCTGCAAGTTCCTGGACATTTCTGGGGGGAATGGCCCTAGCCCTCAACCTCTGATCCAACTGGTCCCAGACGTGCTCAATGGGTTTGAGATCCGAGATCTTCGCTGGCCATGGCAGAACACTGACATTCCTGTCTTTGCAGGAAATCACGCACAGAATGAGCAGTATGGCTGGTGGCATTGTCATGCTGGAGGGTCATGTCAGGATGAGCCTGCAGGAAGGGTTACACATGAGGGAGGAGGATGTCTTCCCTGTAACGCACAGCGTTGAGATCGCCTGCAATGACAACAAGCTCAGTCCGATGATGCCCCTCCACCTCCAAATCGATCCCGCTCCAGATTACAGGCCTCGGTGTAACGCTCATTCCATCGACGATAAACGCGACTCCGACCATCACCCCTGGTGAGACAAAACCACGACTCGTCAGTGAAGAGCACTTTTTGCCAGTCCTGTCTGGTCCAGCGACGGTGGGTTTGTACCCATAGGCAACGTTGTTGCCGGTGATGTCTGGTGAGGACCTGCCTTACAACAGGCCTACAAGCCCTCAGTCCAGCCTCTCTCAGCCAATTGCGAATATTCTGAGCACTGATGGAGTTGTGCGTTCCTGGTGTAACTCAGGCAGTTGTTGCCATCCTGTACCTGTCCCACAGGTGTGATGTTTGGATGTACCGGTCCTGTGCAGGTATTGTTACACGTGGTCTGTCACTGTGAGGACAATCAGCTGTCCGCCCTGTCTCCCTGTAGCGCTGTCTTAGGCGTCTCACAGTACGGACATTGCAATTTATTGCCCTGGCCACATCTGCAGTCCTCACGCCTCTTTGCAGCATGCCTAAGGCACATTCACACAGATGAGCAGGGACCCTGGGCATCTTTCTTTTGCTGTTTTTCAGGGTCAGTAGAAAGGCCTCTTTAGTGTCCTAAGTTTTCATAACTGTGACCTTAATTGCGTACCGTCTGTAAGCTGTTAGTGTCTTAACGACCGTTCCACAGGTGCATGTTCATTAATTGTTTATGGTTCATTGAACAAGCATGGGGGAAACAGTGTTTAAACCCTTTACAATGAAGATCTGTGAAGTGATTTGGATTTTTACGAATTACCTTTGAAAGACGGGGTTCTTTTTTGCTGAGTTTATGTGCCTCTCTCAAGAGCTCTATTTCTGTCTCTAAACCGCTCTGTCTTTGTCTCTAAACAGCTCGGTCTCTCGCTTCTCTAAACAGATTTTCTGCTTTTAAACAGCTATGCTTCTGAACCGCTCTGTCTCTGCCTCAGTCTTTAAATAGCTCTGTTTCTACCCCTAAACAGTGCACTGCCTCTCAACACAGCACTGTCTCTGCCTCTCAACACAGCACTGTCTCTGCCTCTCAACACAGCACTGTCTCTACCTCTCAACACAGCACTGTCTCTGCCTCTCAACACAGCACTGTCTCTAAACAGCTCTGCCTTTAAATGTACTGTGCCTTCAGAAAGTATTCCAACTCCTGGACTGATTACACATTTTGTTGTGTTACAGCCTGAATTCAAAATGGAATAAATTGACTACGCACAATACCTCATAATGACAGTGAAAACCTGTTTTTAGACATTTTAGCAAATGTATTGAAAAGGAAATATCTAATTTACATAACCCTGAATGTAGAAGCACCTTTAGCGGTGATTACAGCTTTGAGTCGTCTTTGGTATGTCTCTATCAGCTTTTCACATCTGGATTTGGGGATTTTCTCCCATTCTTTCTTGCAGATTTTCTCAAACTCTTAAGTTAGATGGGGAGTGGCGGTGAACAGTTTCAATGGGATTCAAGTCTGGGCTTTGGCTGGGCCACTCAAGGACTTTCACATTATTGTTCTGAAGCCATTCCAGCGTTGCTTTGGCTGTATGCTTGGGGTCATTGTCCTTTTGGAACGTACATCTTTGCCCCAGTCTAAGGTCGTTTGCATTCTGTAGCAGGTTCTCATCAAGGATTTCCCTGTATTTGGCTCCATTCATTGTTCCCTCTATCCTTACCAGTCTTCAAGTCCCTGCCGTTGAAAAGCATCCCCACAGAATGATGCTGCCAGCACTATGCTTCATGGTAGCGATAGTGTTAAGAGGGTGATGGGCTGTGCCTGGTTTTCTCCAGACCTAGTGCTTTGCATTCAGGACAAAGAGTTACATTTTTGTCTCATCAGACCACAGACCACGTGCCTTTTTGCCAACTCCAGACGTGCCTTTTTCTCAGGAGTGGCATCCATCTGGCCACTCTCCCATAAAGCTCAGATTAGTGAAGTGCTCTAGAGACTGTTGTCCTTCTTGCAAGTTCTCCCATCTTATACAATGAACTCTGTTGTTCTGTCAGTGCTGTCGTGACTTGACTTTCATTAATCTGATGATTTATTTAATCCATTAACTACATTTAATTGTTACCCGATTTAATAAAAATAATAATAATAATGTTTTTATTTTATTAATCATGTAAGTATTAACTCATTAGGAATTTGGGGCACCACGGAATAAGTTGTTTAACAAGTTACCATCTCCTGAATTCAACTCTAGAAGATATATGTTATAAATCGAGTCACTTATTAATCATTACCTCATGTAAGTCTCATTCTGAACTGTCGTAACCTTCTTGGATCTGCAAGAACCCCAGCTTTACTGATCATTACGTACCATACAAATTGGTTTAATTATTTATCTATTAGCTAACTAAATAATAAGACCGAATACCCACTTACATGAGACAAAGTGGACTGACAAGATATGATGGCTTGTTACAACATAACGTTAGATGGAGAGGGGGAAGAGAGAGAGCGACAAAGGGATACATTCTAGGACTGTCCTCACATTAATCATATACCTTGCACACGAACCGCCGCCCGTTCGGAATAAGACGTAATTAATGTTTTTACGTGTTGAATGCCGTTGGCTGTTTCTCTGTCGGAGCGAGCCCTCCTTCAGAAGAGTGTTGATTTGGTGGGCTTTTCTTGTACCTTGTACCTGCTCTGATTGTCCACCAGAGGGCACAATGTCTTTCTTAGTTGTCTGTTGCTTCAATGGGCTGTTTCCTAAGAACAGCTACTTAGCCGTACCCGTGATTGTCTGAGAGGGGAGTTTCCTTCTCCTCTTCCTTGGGTAGACGGTCCTCCTGACAGAGCTGGTGTAACTGAGTCAGGTTTGTAGGCCTCCTTGCTCGCACACG
This sequence comes from Salvelinus sp. IW2-2015, assembly GCF_002910315.2. Taxonomy (NCBI): domain Eukaryota; kingdom Metazoa; phylum Chordata; class Actinopteri; order Salmoniformes; family Salmonidae; genus Salvelinus; species Salvelinus sp. IW2-2015. The sequence goes on along the minus strand of NC_036859.1, from coordinate 3,820,217 downwards.
CTTTTTCAGTTCTGCCCACAAATTTTCTGTGTGATTGAGGTTGGGGCTTTGTGATGGCCACTCCAATACCTTGACTTAATTGTCCTTAAGCCATTTTGCCACAATTTTGGAAGTATGCTTGGGGTCATTATCCATTTGGAAGACCCATTTGCGACCAAGCTTTAACGTCCTGACTGATGTCTTGAGATGTTTCTTCAATATGTCCACATAATTTTCCATCTATTTTGTGAAGTGCACCAGTCCCTCCTGCAGCAAAGCACCCCCACAACATGATGCTGCCACCCTGTGCTTCACGGTTGGGATGGTGTTCTTCGGCTTGCAAGCCTCTCCCTTTTTCCTCCAAACGTAACGATGGTCATTATGGCCAAACAGTTCTATTTTTGTTTCATCAGACCATAGGACAAAAAGTACGATCTTTGTCCCCATGTGCAGTTGCAAAGCGTAGTCTGGCTTTATTATGGAGGTTTTAGAGCAGTGGCTTCTTCCTTGCTGAGCGGCCTTTCAGGTTATGTCGATATAGGACTCGTTTTACTGTGGATATAGATACTTTTGTACCGGTTTCCTCCAGCATTTTCACAAGGTCCTTTGCTGCTGTTCTGGGATTGATTTGCACTTTTCCCACCAAAGTACGTTAATCTCTAGGAGACAGAACGCGTCTCCTTCCTGAGCGGTATCACTGCTGTGTGGTCCCATGGTGTTTACTTGCGTACTATTGTTTGTACAGATGAACATGGCACCTTCAGGCGTTTGGAAATTGTTCCCAAGGATGAACCAGAATTGTGGAGGTCTAAAAAAAAAAAATCTGAGGACTTGGCTGAATTCTTTTGATTTTCCCATGATGTCAAGCAAAGAGGCACTGAGTTTGAAGGTAGGCCTTGAAGTACATCGAGGTACACCTCCAATTGACTCAAATGATGTCAATCAGAAGCTTCTAAAGCCGTGACATAATTTTCTGGAATTTTCCAAGCTGTATAAAGGCACAGTCAACTTAGTGTATGTAAACTTCTGACCAACTGGAATTGTGATACAGTGAATTATAAGTGAAATAATCTGTCTGTAAACAATTGTTGGGAAAATTACTTGTGTCATGCACAAAGTAGATGTCCTAACTGCCTAAAGTAGTTTGTTAACAAGAAATTTGTGGAGTGGTTGAAAAATTAGTTTTAATGACTCCGACCTAAGTGTATGTAAACTTCCGGCTTCAACTGTGTGTGTGTGTGTATATATATAATATAATATTTATGCAACTGTAAAATATTTCATCCTGTAGMTTGTTCTCCATTTTCTTTTTAAATAGTGAGCCAACATGTTTTCAGCACTTATTTCCCTGACTGATCAAACTTGTTTTCTCATTCTCTCTCTGCAGCAGACATATAGTGAACAATATGTTTAGAACATCAATTTTCAAAATCGCAGTATCGAATCGCAAAACAAATAGAATTGTGAGAATTGCAAAACATATCATATTGGCATGTAAGTATTGTGATGATATCATATTGTCTAACCCACGGGAATTGTGATACAGTCAATTATAAGTGACATAATCTGTCTGTAAACAATTTTTGTAAAAATTACTTGTCATGCACAAAGTCGATGTCCTAACTGAATTGCCAAAACTATAGTTTGTTAACAAGAAATTTGTTAAGTGGTTGAAAAATTTGTTTTAATGACTCCAACCTAAGTGTATGTAAACTTCTGACTTCAACTGTACATAAAAAACAAAATACTGCATAGTTTCCTAAGAACTACGAAGTGACCATCTCTGTTGGTGCCATCGTTGATACTAGAGAACCAGAGAGTCCTCTGCTGCAAAAAATGTAAGACCAGGTGTAAGGTGTCAAGAAGCCCCCCCCCCTTCTGTGGGTGAGAGAGGGCCTGGTTAGTTGTCCACCATTGCCAAACTGATCTGACCCATTGTGATCCTCACGTGTAGTTATGACAGCGATCATCAGTCATGACAGCGATCAAGGTCCTTCTTGTCCAGTTCCTCAGTTTGGTCGGAGACCAGTTCAAGGCAGAGTTTGGGGAGTTCCATATTTTTTCCTTTTCCCAATTATAGAGACCACTGTGCTCTTGGAAACTTCCAACAATCTAGATATAGTTTTATACCCTTCCCCAGATACAATGTCAATAGTCCAGGTGGCCGAGCCATACCAGGTGGTGATGCAACCAGTCAGGATACTCTCGATAGTGCAGCTGTAGAACTTTTTGAGGATCTGGGGACCCATGACAAATCTTTTCAGTCTTCTAAGGGGGAAAATGTGTTGCTGTGTCCTCTTCACAACTGTCTTGGTGTGTTTGGACCATGCTAGTTTGCTGGTGATGTGGACACCAAGGAACTTGCAACTCTCGACCCGCTCCACTTCAGTCCCGTCAATGTTTTTTTTTAATGTAACTAGGCAAGTCAGTTAAGAACAAATTCTTATTTACATAGATGGCCAAACCCGGACAACGCTGGGCCAATTGTGCGCTGCCCCATGGGACTCCCAATCACGGCCGGATGTGATACAGCCTGGATTCGAACCAGAGACTGTTGTGAAGCCTCTTGCACTGAGATGCAGTGCCTTAGACCGCTGCACCACTCGGGAGCCCTGTTAATGGGGGCCTGTTCAGCCCTCCTTTTCATGTAGTCCACAATCAGCTCCTTTGTCTTGCTCACATTGAGAGAGAGGTTGTTGTCCTGGCACCACACTGCCAGGTCTCTCTCATCATTGTCGGTGATCAGGCCTACCACTGTTATGTCGTCAGCAAACTTAATGATGGTGTTGGAATTGTGCTTGGCCACGCAGTCATGGGTGCACAGGGAGTACAGGAGGGGAATAAGCACGCACCCCTGAGGGGCCCCAGTGTTGAGGATCAATGTGGCAGATGTGTTGTTGCCTAACATTACCACCTGGGGGCGGCCCGTCAGGAAGTCCAAGATCAAGTTGCAGAGGGAGATGTTTAGTCCCTGGGTCCTTAGCTTAGAGATGAGCTTTGTGGGCTCTATGGTGTTGAACGCTGAGTTGTAGTCAATAAACAGCATTCTCACACGTAGCATCCGAGTCATCTGACCACTTCCGTATCGGGAGGACTAGCAAAAAGAGAATAGAAGCAGGAGTACAGGAAAACACGCTGGTTGACTTGAAAGACATACAAGACGAACTGGCACAGAGAGACAGGAAACACAGGGATAAAATACACCAGAGAAAATAAGCGACACCTGGAGGGGGTGGAGACAAACACAAGGACAGGTGAAACAGATCAGGGTGTGACACCCAGTTAAGAAGTTTTAGGTTGTATTTATTATAGGACTATTTCTCTCTATACCATTTGTATTTCATATACCTTTGACTATTGGATGTCCTTATAGGCACTTTAGTTTTTCCAGCCTAATCTCGGGAGTTGATAGGCTTGAAATCATAAACAGCGCTGTGCTTCAAGCATTGCTAAGAGCTGCTGGCAAATGCAGTAAAGTGCTGTTTGAATGAATGTTTATGAGCCTGCTGCTGCCTACCACCGCTCAGTCAGACTGCTATATCAAATCATAGACTTAATTATAATAAACACACAGAAATACGAGCCTTTGGTCATTAATATGGTCAAATAAACTATAATTTCAAAAAAAMAAAATGTTTATTCTTTCAGTGAAATACGGAACCGTTACGTATTTTCTCTAACGGGTGGCAACCCTAAGTCTAAATATTGCTGTTACAATGTACAACCTTCAATGTTATGTCATAATAATGTAAAATTCTGGCAAATTAATTACGGTCTTTGTAAGGAAGAAATGGTCTTCACACAGTTCGCAACGAGCCAGGCGGCCCAAACTGCTGTATATACCCTGACTCTGCTTGCACTGAACGCAAGAGAAGTGACACAATTTCCCTATTTAATTATTGCCTGCTAACATTAATTTATTTTAACTACATATGCAGGTTTAAAAATATATACTTGTGTATTGATTTTAAGAAAGGTATTGATGTTTATGGTTAGGTACATTTGTGCAACGATTGTGCTTTTTTCGCAAATGCGCTTTTGTTAAATCATCCCCCGTTTGGCGGAGTTGAAGTAGGCTGTGATTCGATGATAAATTAACAGGCACCGCATTGATTATTTGCATCGCAGAACAAGCTAGTTAACCTAGTAATATCATCAACCATGTGTAGTTAACTAATGATTATGTGAAGATTGATTGTTTTTTTATAAGATAAGTTTAATGCTAGCTAGCAACTTACCTTGGCTCCTTGCAGCCGCAAGGTCCTTTTGATGCTGCACTCGCGTAATAGGTGGTCAGCCTGCCACACAGTCTCCTCCTGGATCGCAATGTAATCGGCCATAATCGGCATCCAAAAATGCCGATTACCGATTATGAAAACTTGAAATCGGCCCTAATTAATTGGTCGACCTCTAATTTTAATGGACAAAAAAATTGCTTTTCTTCCAAAACAAGGACCTTTCTAAGTGACCCCAAACTTTTGAACGGCAGTGTAGGTTTTCTTTCTTGTTTATGGCTTTGTTCAGTTCGTTAAGTGCCAGCTTGTTATTTCTCTTATCCTGGTGGAATACAGCAGTCACGATAAGAGCTGTAAACTCCCTCGGGAGGTAGAAGGGTCGGCATTTGACCATCAGGTATTCCAAGACCGGTAAACAGTGGGGCGACACTTCCACCGCACTGGAGTTAGCACACCACTTGGAGTTGATGTGGAGGCAAACCCCTCCCCGCCTCGATTTCCCCGACTCCGCTGTCCTGTCCACCCTGTGAATGGAGAATCCAGTGAGTTGGATAGCCATGGGGGTATCTTTGTCCGAGAACCATGTTTTAGAAAAGCAAAGAAAATTGCAGTTTCGAGAGTCCCGTTGTTAGCAAATCCACAATCGGAGGTCATCCATCTTATTGTCGAGTGACTACATTCGCCAGTAGAATGGAGGGAAAGAGGTGGCCGGTTTTCCTTTTTTGCCTTAATCTCACCAGGACCCCCCCCCCCCCCCCCCCCTCCCTCTGTAATGCCAGCATTTCCTCTTGGGTCGCCTGAAAATTGGGTCGGAGTACTTTCTGAAGGCACTGTATATGTTAAAGCCAAGTCTTGAACATTTTACAGGCATGCGTGTATTGGTGTGTGCTGTTGCATGAATGAATGCATGGTAAACTACATAACATTTTCCTCTTTGTAATATCTTTCAGGAGCATTAGAGTGGACGCCCATCTTATGAAGATTTTGGAATCATTGAGATGATGAAAACAGAACTATTAACAGTACTATTGAGGTTTCTAAAGTATATTTTCAACACTTTGCGGCTTACCTTTCCTTTTTGTAATGCACTAGCTATAGAATAACAAAAATTATTAACGAAAATCTATTTCTTTTCTTTTTCTTATTTTCTTTTATTTTTTTACCTAAAAACGGATATTTTACTGGGCAATTTGGAATACCCTCTGGTCTTGAGAATATAACTTTCTTTTTTTTTTTGATCAAACTTGAACTTAAAATGTATCGGTGTGGCTTTGAACAAAATGCAGTATAATCTATTTTGTCCAGTTTTAGCAATAAAATGGTATTGGCTTAGCAGTCTTGAGTATTGAGTATAATGACAGTTTTGTTTTTGTGAACTATGTTTTTAAGCATGTGTTTGTGCTTGTGATGATTTGTGTTTTTACGTAGAATTTTTTTGTTGTTGAGAGATTGAAATGTAATGTATTATTGTTGGAAAAAAAGGTTTTCTTTTGTACTAAATTCCTGGTATGGTGTCTAATTTCTTATTTAATCCTGTTATTCTTCTGTGTTATTGTTTTGTTTTCTGTTCAGGGAGGTGCAATATCTCATTTCGGTTTGCAGACAAATATGTTGACAAATGAGTTCTTATTCCTACATTAGAAATCTTAGGTTTAAGCCTAAGTATAATAAATGCTTGTCAAAATGATCTGTTGGAGAGTGGGGTTATTATTATGAGTCTGATTTAATCTTGTTATGTATGTATCCTTATCTACATGGGTATTTAAGTATATTTGTTGAATAAGGATTGTTTGTGTAGTTTTCAAATGGATGCTCTCCCAATTTTCTGTATTCACTGCTCAAATATGGTAAATATGTTTCGAAATTTGATGTTGCATCTCTCACGAAGTGCAAATATAAACCCAGTATACGCTCTGTGCTCAAGACTGCTAAGCCTTTCTTTCATTCTACCTGTTAAAAATATTTGTTTTTGTATGGCAAATGTAAGTGTGTACCCCCTAGCTTCCACAATATCCCAACCAGAACACTCTGTTACTCGCTAACATGATTGTTTTTGTGTGAGCAAGAATGTATGCTATGATTTGATACATGATTACTGTCTCTACTATATTTTCTAATGACAAGGCATACTGTATCCTCAGATTTTTTAGAAAATTTTCTCATATGCACAGCTAACGATGTATTTAAAAGTAGAGTCATTTTTTTGTGTTTCTGGGGCAGTTGATACCATTTGGGCTATTGTAAAGCACATTCCTGTTCTGAAATGTTTGCTGCCTTTTCAATGGCAAATTAGCTTAACTGCAGAGTTACCCAGAGAGCCATATCACTGGACTAACAAATTCATTGTTCTGTAGCATACAGTGTGATTTAGATACCTTAAGTGTAAAGTTTTATATGCCATAAACATGAATAGAGGCAATATATATTCTCACTAGTTTATTTCTATGCTTTCTTTACTCTTTGACTCAAAATAATTTGCCACAATTGCTTTTGTGGTGAAAATATAGAATCTTTATTTTTGTACTGTTAAAAAGTTAACTGCACCGGTATGAAGTATAATGATTTGTCAATCTCCCTACCAGTTTTCTTTGTTGCTGTGTACCCTGCTTCAATTAAATCTAAACTCCAAGATTGAGTATGAATTTACCTCTTCTTTCAGAAGCATTATTTTAATCTGATCCTATTGAATTTTTTTCAAGATATGAAATGACATGATGTGGACAGCAAATGTAATGACTAGTTTTCTGCCAGAAAAAAAGCATACGTGTTATGTGTTTACAAGTCTGTCATTCTTAATTTAATCCATTAGCGAAATGCAATCCCTCATTCGCTCACTCATGCATTAAAACACATTAGCAAAAAAAGTTGTAGAACTCTGTCGAATTGCGGCCTTGCCCCCAGGTGGTCATGTGTTTCGAAAGAGAATCGTGTATCCCAAATGCTAGCCTGCTCCCTACATAGTGCACTACTTTTGACCATAGGGCTCTGGTCCAAAGTAGTGCACTCAGGGCCGACCCTGGGCTTAAGCGACATAAGCCGACGCTTAGGGCCCCTCCCCCCAGAAAAACATAGTGCCTTCAGAAATTATTCACACCCCTCGACTTATTCCACATTTTGTTGTTACAGCCTGAATTCAAAATGTATTAAATAGATTTTCTCACCCATCTACACACAATACGCTATAATGACTAAGTGAAAACATGGTTTTGTTGCTTATTTATTTGGAAATGAAATGCAGAAATATCTAATTTACGTAAGTATTCACACCCCTGAGTCAGTACACTTTTGGCAGCAATTACAGCTGTGAGTCTTTCTGGGTAAGTCTCTTAAGAGCTTTCCACACCTGGATTGTGCAACATTTGTCCTGTCAAATTGATTGTTGATCATTGCTAGACAACCATTTTCAGGCCTTGCCATAGATTTTCAAGTAGATTTAAGTCAAAACTGTAACATTCACTGTCTTGGTCGACAACTCCAGTGTAGATTTGGCCCTCTGTTTTAGGTTATTTTTTAATTTCACCTTTATTTAACCAGGTAGTCCAGTTGAGACAAGTTCTCATTTACAACTGCGACCTGGCCAAGATAAAACACAGCAGTTCGATTAAAAACAACAATTGGCCACATCAGATAAACGAACGTACAGTCAATAACACAATATAAAATCTATGTACAGTGTGTGCAAATGTAGTAAGATTAGGGAGGTAAGGTAATAAATAGGCCATAGTGGCGAAATAATTACAATTTAGCATTAACACGAGTGATAGATGTGCAGATGATGATGTGCAAGTCGAGATACTGGGTTGCGAAAGAGAAGTTAGGTAGTTGTGTGGGCTATTTACAGATGGGCTGTCTACAGGTGCAGTGATCGGTAACCTGCTCTGACAGCTGATGCTTAAAGTTAGTGAGGGAGATGTAAGTTTCCAGCTTCAGTGATTTTTGCAATTCGTTCCAGTCATTGGCAGCAGAGACCAGTGAAATATACCTGCTGGAGTGCGTGCTACTGGTGGGTGTTGCTATGGTGACCAGTGATCTGAGATAAGGCAGGGCTTTACCTAGCAAAGACTTATAAATGACCTGGAGCCAGTTGGTTTGGCGACGAATATGAAGCTAGGGCCAGCCAACGAGAGCATATAGGTCGCAGTGGTGGGTAGTATATGGGGCTTTGGTGACAAAACGGATGGCACTGTGATAGACTGCATCCAAATTGTTGAGTAGAGGGTTGGAGGCTATTTTGTAAATGACATCGCCAAAGTCAAGGATCAGTTGGATAGTCAGTTTTACGAGGGTATGTTTGGCAGCATGAGTGAAGGAGGYTTTGTTGCGAAATAGGAAGCAGATTCTAGATGTAATTTTGGATTGGAGATGCTTAATGTGAGTCTGGAAGAAGAGTTTACAGTCTAACCAGACACCTAGGTATTTGTAGTTGTGCACATATTCTAAGTCAGAACCGTCCAGGGTAGTGATGCTAGTCGGGCGGGCGGTTGCGGGCAGCAATCGCTTGAAGAGCATGCATTTATTTTTACTAGCGTTTAAGAGCAGTTGGAGGCCACGGAAGAAGTGTTGTATGGCACCGAAGCTCGTTTGGAGGTTAGTTAACACAGTGTCTAAAGAAGTGCCAGAGGTATACAGAATGGTGTCGTCTGCGTGGAAGTGGATCAGAGAATCACCAGCAGCAAGAGCGACATCATTGATATATGCAGAGAAAAGAGTCGGCCCGAGAATTGAACCCTGTGACACCCCCATAGAGACTGCCAGAGGCCCGGACAACAGGCCCTCCGATTTGACACACTGAACTCTATCTGAGAAGTAGTTGGTGAACCAGGCGAGGCAGTCATTTGAGAAACCAAGGCTATTGAGTCTGCCAATAAGAATGCGGTGATTGACAGAGTCGAAAGCCTTGGCCAGGTCAATGAAGACGGCTGCACAGTACTGTCTTTTATCGATGGTGGTTATATCATTTAGCACCTTGAGTGTGGCTGAGGTGCACCCATGACCAGCTCGGAAACCAGATTGCATAGCGGAGAAGATACGGTGGGATTCGAAATGGTCGGTGATCTGTTTGTTAACTTGGCTTTCGAAGACTTTAGAAAGGCAGGATGAATATAGGTCTGTAACAGTTTGGGTCTAGAGTGTCTCCCCCTTTGAAGAGAGGGATGACCGCGGCAGCTTTCCAATCTTTAGGGATCTCCGATGATACAAAAGAGAGGTTGAACAGGCTAGTAATAGGGGTTGCAACAATTTCGGCAGATAATTTGAGAAAGAGAGGTTCCAGGTTTTCTAGCTGTTATTGTCCTGCTGAAAGGTTCATTCGTCTCCCAGTGCCTGGTGGAAAGTAGACTGAGCCAGGATGCCTTTTTAGGAAGGACTCATGTTTCTTTGTAGTGAGTGGGTGTATTACTCTGTGTGTAATAAACACTATTACACACAGAGTGAGTCCATGCAAGGAAGGGGTTGAATACTTGCTGACTCAATACATTTAAGCATAAAATTGTTCATTAATTTCAAAAGGTGTTCGATGGGGTGGAGGTCAGGGCTTTGTGCAGGCCAGGCAAGTTCTTCCACAACGATCTAGACAAACCATTTCTGTATGGGCCGCGCTTCGTGCAAGTGGGCATTGCCACGCTGAAACAGGAGAGGGCATTCCTCAAACGGAAGCACAGAATCGTCTAGAATGTCATTGTACGCTGTAGCATTAAGATTTCCCTTCACTGGAACTAAGGTGCCTAGCCTGAACCATGAAAAACAGCCCCAGACCATTATTCCTCCTCCACCAAACTTTACAGTTGGCACTATGCATCTGGGCAGGTAGCATTCTCCTGGCGTACGCCAAACCCAGATTCATCACTTCAGAGCAATGGCGGCGAGCTTTACACCACTCCAGCAGACGCTTGGCATTGCGCATGGTGATCTTATGCTTGTGTGCGGCTGCTTGGCCGTGTGCACCCATTTCATGTAGCTCCCGATGAACAGTTTTTGTGCTGACGTTGCTTCCAGAGGCAGTTTGGAAGTCGGTAGTGAGTGTTGCAGCTGAGGACAGACTATTTTTTACGAGCTTCAGCACTCAGCGGTCCCGTTCTGTGAGCTTGTGTGGCCTGCTACTTTGCGGCTGAGCCGTTGTTGCTCCTAGACGTTTCCACTTCACAACAGCACTTACAGTTGACCGGGGCAGCTCTCGCAGGGCAGAAATTTGATAAACTGACTTGTTGGAAAGGTGGCATCCTATCCAATTTGAAAGTCACTGAGCACTTCAGTAATGCTTTTCTACTGCCAATGTGTGTCTATGAACATTGCATGGCTGGGTGGTCGATTTTATACACCTGTCAGCAACGGTGTGGCTCGTGGCAGCCGAATCCACTAATTTGAAGTGGTGTCCATCTACCTATGTATATACAGTGCATTCGGAAAGAATTTAGACCCCTTGACTTTTTCCACAATACTCCATAATGACAAAGCAAACACAGGTTTTTAGAAATACACTATTCACGTAAGTATTCAAACCCTTTGCTCTGAGACTGAAAATTGAGCTCAAGTGCATCTTGTTTCCATTGATCATCCTTGAGATGTTTCTACAACTTGATTGGAGTCCACCTGTGGTAAGTTCAATTAATTGGACATGATTTGGAAATGCACACACCTATCTATATAAGGTACCACAGTAGCCAGACGGAAGCCACTCCTCAGGAAAAGGCACATGACAGCCCATTTGGAGTGTGCCAATACGCACATAAGGGACTCAGACCATGAGAAACAAGATGCTCTGGTCTGATGAAACCAAGATTGAACTCTTTGACCTGAATGCCAAGCGTCACGTCTGGAGGAATCTAGGCACGATCCCTACGGTGAAGCATGGTAGTGGCAGCATCATGCTGTGGGGAGGATTTTCAGTGGCAGGGCCTGGGAGACTAGTCAGGATTGAGGGAAAGGAGCAAAGTACAGATAGTTTGTTGATTAAAAACCTGCTCCAGAGCGCTCGGGACCTCAGACTGGGTTGAAGGATCACCTTCCAACAGGACAACGACCCTAAGCGCACAGCCAAGACAATGCTGGTGTGGCTTCGGGACAAGTCTCTAAATATTCTTGATTGGCCCAGCCAGAGCCCGGACTTGAACCCGATCTAACATCTCTGGAGAGACCTGAAATAACTGGGCAGTGGCGCTCCCCATCCAACCTGACAGAGCTTGAGAGGATCTGCAGAGAAGAAGGGGAGAATCTCCACAAATAAAGGTGTTCCAAGCTTGTAATGTCATATCCAAGAGGACTCAAGGCTGTAATCGCTGCCAAAGGTGCTTCAACAAAGTACTGATTTTAAATGGTCTGAGTACTTGTGTAAATGTGATATTTCAGTTTAACGTAATATGTGGAAAAAGTCAAGGGGTCTGAATACTTTCCGAATGCACTGCACCGTGCACAAAGGACACGTGCCCCGATTTGTTTTGTTACTCAGATATCATATTGTCCCATATTGTAGAATTTCAGGAAAATAGTTATTTAAAAACATATATTTTTTAACTCTTTTAGAGAATGCTCCAGAGCGACTTAGTGCATTCATCTATGGATGGCTAGTTGGGACAACCACATATCACAAGTATAGAAAATACATGTTTCCTCAATTAAGTAGCTATTATTAGAGTCAGCTCTAGAAAAGGGAGGTCAAGTGCTAGTTCATAATTTACATTTTTTGAGGGGGTTGAGGTGAAGAGGAGGATTATTTAAGATACTGTTTGAAGAGGTAGGGTTTCAGATGTTTTGGGAAGATGGGCAGGGACTGCTGTTCCACCATTGGGGTGCCAGGACAGAGAAGAGCTTGGACTGGGCTGAGTGGGAGCTGGCCTCTTGTAGGGGTGGGAGGGCCAAGAGACCAGAGGTGGCAGAACGGAGCGCTCGTGTTGGGGTGTAGGGTTTGAGCATAGCCTGAAGGTAGGGAGGGACAGTTCCTCTTGCTGTTCTGTAGGTAAACACCATGGTCTTGTAGTGGATGCGAGCTTTGACTGGGAGCCAGTGGAGTGTGCGGAGGAGCAGGGCGACATGAGAGAACGTGGGAAGGTTGAAAACCAGGCGGCTGCAGCGTTCTGGATTATTTGCAGGTGTTTGATGACACAAGTGAAGAGCTCAGCCAACAGTGAGTTGCAGTAGTCCAGATGAGAGAGGACACGTGCCTGGATTAGGACCGACGCTGCTTCCTGTGTGTTTGTTTTTTTTAAATGGCGCCGGAAGAGATGGCTACCGTTTTACGGTCTCCTAACCAATTGTGTTATGGTGTGTTTTTTCACGCTATTTGTAATTTATTTTATTTCTGACAGTGGGTAATCTCTCTGTACGCTGGTTACTAGGACTGATGGTAATCATTGGATAACAAAATAGACGAACTATCACAAATATCCTACCAACGGGTCATAATATTTTTTTTAAGTTATGTTTCACCGAGTCATGGCTGAACGACGACATAAATCCCGTACAGCTGGCAGGGTTTACGCTGCGTTGGCAAAATAGAGCAGCCGCCTCCGGTAAGACGAGGGGTGATGGTCTGTGTATATTTGTAAACAACAGCTGGTGCACGAAATGTAATAGTAAGGAGGTCTCAAGGTTTTGCTCGCCTGAGGTAGAGTATCTCATGACGAACTGTAGAGAACACTATTTACCAAGAGAGTTTATATTTTTCATAGCCGTCCATTTACCACCACAAACCGATGCTGGCACTAAGACCGCACTCAATGAGCTGTATACGGCCATAAGCAAACAGGAAACGCTCTGCCAGAGGCGGCGGTCCTAGTGGCCTGGGACTTTAATGCAGGGAAATTTAAATCCGTTTTACCTCATTTCTACCGGCATGTTAAATATATGCAACCAGAGGAAAACAAAAATCTAGACCACCTTTACTCCACACACAGAGACACGTACAAAGCTCTCCCTCGCCCTCCATTTGGCAAATCTGACCATAATTCTATCCTCCTGATTCCTGCTTACAAGCAAAAACTAAAGCAGGAAGCACCCGTGACTCAGTCAATAAAGAAGAGGTCAGATGACACGGATACTAAGCTACAGGACTCTTTTGCTAGCACAGACTGGAATATGTTCTGGGATTCTTCCGATGGCATTGAGGAGTACACCACATCAGTCACTGGCTTCATCAATAAGTGCATCAGTGATGTCGTCCCCACAGTGACTGAGCGTACATACCCCAACCAGAAGCCATGGATTACAGGCAACATCCACCCTGAGCTAAAGGGTAGAGCTGCCTCTTTCAAGGTGCGGGACTCTAACCCGGAAGCTTATAAAATATCCTGCTATGCCCTCCAACAAACCATCAAATAGCAAAGCGTCATTACAGGACTAAGATTGAATCGTACTACACCGGCTCCGACACTCRTTGGATGTGGCAGGGCTTGCAAACTATTACATACTACAAAGGGAAGCACAGATGCGAGCTGCCCAGTGACACGAGCCTACCAGACGAGCTAAATTACTTAGTGTACTCCAAGCATGCGCTGACCAACTGGCAAGTGTCTTCACTGACATTTTCAACCTGTAATACCAACATGTTTCAAGCAGACCACCATAGTCCCTGTGCCCAAGGACACTAAGGTAACCTGCCTAAATGACTACCGACCCGTAGTACTCACGTCTGTAGCCATGAAGTGCTTTGAAAGGCTGGTCATGGCTCACATCAACATCATTATCCCAGAAACCCTAGACCCACCACAATTTGCATACCGCCCAACAGATCCACAGATGATGCAATCTCTATTGCACTCCACACTGCCCTTTCCCACCTGGACAAAAGGAACACCTATGTGAGAATGCTATTCATTGACTACAGCTCAGCGTTCAACACCATAGTGCCCTCAAAGCTCATCACTAAGCTAAGGACCCTGGAACTAAACACCTCCCTCTGCATCTGGATCCTGGACTTCCTGACGGGCCGCCCCCAGGTGATAAGGGTAGGTAACAACACACCTGCCACGCTGATCCTCAACACGGGGGCCCCTCAGGGGTGTGTGCTCAGTCCCCTCCTGTTCTCCCTGTTCACTCATGACTGTATGGCCAGGCACGACTCCAACACCATCCATTAAGTTTGCCGACGACACAACAGTGGTAGGCCTGATCACCGACAACGATGAGACAGCCTATAGGGAGATGGTCAGAGACCTGGCCATGCGGGCCCAGGGCAACACCCTCTCTCTYTCTCAACGTGATCAAGACAGAGCACGCCCCCATTCTCATTGAAGGGGCTGTAGTTGAGCAGGTTTAGAGCTTCAAGTTCCTTGGTGTCCACATCACCAACAAACTATCATGGTCCAAACACACCAAGACAGTCATGAAGAGGGCACGACAAAGCCTATTCCCCCTTCAGGAGATTTGGCATGGGTCCTCAGATCTTCAAAAAGTTCTACAGTTGCACCATCGAGAGCATCCTGACTGGTTGCATCACTGCCTGGTATGGCAACTGTTCGGCCTCCGACTGCAAGGCACTACAGAGGGTAGTTCGTACGGCCCAGTACATCACTGGGGCCAAGCTTCCTGTCATCCAGGACCTCTATACCAGGCGGTGTCAGAGGAAGGCCCTAAAAATTGTCAGACTCCAGCCACCCTAGTCCTAGACTGTTCTCCCTTTTACTGCACGGAAAGCGGTACCGGTGTGCCAAGTCTAGGTCCAAGAGGCTTCTTAGCAGCTTCTACCCCCAAGCCATAAGACTACTGAACAGCTAATCAAATGGCTACCCAGACTATTTGCATTGTCCACCACCCCCCCACTTTTACACTTCTGCTACTCTCTGGTTATCTATGCATAGTCACTTTAACTCTACATRTACATACTTCCTCAATTACCTCAACTAACCTGTGCCCCCTCACATTGACTCTGAACCGGTACCCCCTGTATATAGCCTCGCTACTGTTGTTTTACAGCTGCTATTTAATTATTAAAAAAGTGTTATCTAACAATGCAGTTGTAAGAAAAATAAGTGTTAAGTAAGAATTTCACTAACATCTACACCTGCATGTGACAAATACGATTTGATTTGAGGTACTGTCATACTCCACGGATGTTGTAGAGCATGAACCTGCAGGAGTGAGTCACTGCTTTGATGTTTGCAGAGAATGACCGGGTGTTGTCCATGGTCACACCAAGGTTCTTTGCACTCTAGGAGTGCGACACTGTGGAGTTGTCAACCGTGACGGAGAGGTCTTTGAGCAGGCAGGCCTTCCCCGGGAGGAAGAGCAGCTCCGTCTTGTTTGAGCTTGAGGTGGTGGGCCAATATGAAAGTTGAGATATCTGCCAGACACACAGAGATGGGTGTCAGAAGGTGGGAAGGAGAAAAGTTGAGTGATAGAGCCAAGGGACTTGGTGTGAATAGAGAAGAGGAGAGGGCCTAGAACCGAGCCCTGGGTGACACCAGTAGTGAGAGTACGTGGTGCAGACACAGATCCTCTCCACGTCACCTGGTAGTAGCGCCCTGCCAGGTAGTATACAACCAAGAGTCTTCTCCAAATGATTTGAGGGAGTGAGCATTCTGTGTTATATTCTGTGTTGAGTGGTTAACAAAGAAACAGGTCCTCCTATATGCTTAATTTAGTTATTTATGCAACCTAAGTTATGATACAAACGTTGGGCTATATGTTTTGATTTTTAATACAGTGTCAAGAAAAAGTATGTGAACCCTTTGGAATTACCTGGATTTCTGCATAAATTGGTCATAAAATGTGATCTGATCTTCGTCTAAGTGAAAACAAACTGTGCTTAAACTAATAGCACAAAAATTATTGTATTTTTCTTGTCTATATTGAATATATATTTTAAGCTTTCCCAGTGTAGGTTGGAAAAAGTATGTAAACCCCTAGGCTAATGACTTCTCCAAAAGCTAATTGGAGTCAGAAGTCAGCTAACCTTGAGTCCAGTCAATGAGATGAGATTGGAGATGTTGGTTAGAGCTGCGCTGCCCGATTTAAAAAAACACTCACAAAATGTGAGTTTGCTATTTACAAGAAACATTGCCTGATGTGAGCCATGCCTTGAACAAAAGAGATCTTAAAATACCTAAGATTACGAATTGTTGACTTGATTAAAGCTGGAAATGGTTACAAAAGTATCTCTAAAAGCCTTGATGTTCATCAGTCCACGGTAAGACAAACTGTCTATAAACGGAGGAAGTTCAGCACTGTTGCAACTCTTGCTAGGAGTGTCCGTCCTGCAAAGATGACTGCAAGAGCACATTGCAGAATGCTCAATGAGGTTAAGAAGAATCCTAGAGTGTCAGCTAAAGACTTACAGAAATCTCTGGAACATGCTAACATCTCTGTTGACGAGTCTACGATACGTAAAACACTAAACAAGAATGGTGTTCATGGGAGGACACCACGGAAGAAGCCACTGCTGTCCAAAAAAAACATTGCTGCACATCTGAGGTTCACAAAAGAGCACCTGAATGTTCCACAGCGCTTCTGGCAAAATATTCTGTGGACAGATGAAACTAAAGTTGTGTTGTTTGGAAGGAACACACAACACTATGTATGGAGAAAAAAAGGCACAGCACACCAACATCAAAACCTCATCCCCACTGTAAAGTGTGGTGGAGGGAGCACCATGGTTTGTGCTGCTTTGCTGCCTCAGGGCCTGGACCGTTTGCTATCATCGACGGAAAAATGAATTCCCAAGTTTATCAAGACATTTTGCAGGAGAATGTAAGGCTATCTCTCTGCCAATTGAAGTTCAACAGAAGTTGGGTGATGCAACAGGACAACGACAAAAAACAGAAGTAAATCAACAACAGAATGGCTTTCACAGAAGAAAATACACCTTCTGGAGTGGCCCAGTCAGAGTCCAGACCTCAACCCAATTGAGATGCTGTGGCATGACCTCGAGAGCGGTTCACACCAGACATCCCAAGAATATTGCAGTTTTGTTAAGAGGAATGGTCCAAAGTTCCTCCTGACCGTTGTGCAGGTCTAATCCGTAACCACAGAAAATGTTTGGTTAAGGTTATTGCTACAAAAAGAAGGGTCAACCAGTTATTAAATCCAAGGGTTCACATACTTTTCCCACCCTGCACCGTGAATGTTTACACAGTGTGTTCAACAAAGACATTAAAAAGTATAATTATTTGTGTGTTATTAGTTTAAGCAGACTGTGTTTCTCTATTGTTGTGACTTAAAATTGAATCTGATCTTCATCTGTGACAAATGTATGCAGAAATCCAGGTAATTCTAAAGGGTTCACATACTTTTTCTTGCCACTGTACATTCTAAGGCTGCATGATGATTTGAAAAAAGTTGCATGAAAGGCATGAGCTCTGCTTTGTTTTTTTGCGCAGGCTGTACACACTTCATCAGTCTCTCATTCACATTTTGACAGGCACTTGATAATGCCTCGAATTTCCCGGCGGCGTCCCCTTTGCATGGCTGTAATGCCCCCTAAAAAAATGAATGCCTTTTGCGGGCAGTGGCCGTTGTGCCCTTGGGCTGAAAATAATAATTCTAATTCCTTTCTCTCAGCTGCGTGCTCCGAAGCACCTCTAACTCACATGGCTCTCTCAGATATCTCAATTCTTATTAGCCAATGCCCGTCATGGGATCGGGTCCTTCTCCTGGTGAGCGATGGATGACAACGTTACGCTCAAGTTGACGAGTTACAGTGACCGCATGGAATTCAAATGAGGAGATGGACAGGTGAGACAGGGATAAAAGAGATCATCTCCACAGGAGAAATGAGTCGACCCGTGCCACCACCGCTTCAACCACATTTCTCAATGAGAGAAAACGTAGTCGGATTAATAAAGAGCAGCTGGACTAGCAGTGTTCTCTGGGGTGATCCATGTCTCCGTCAGGGCCAAAACGTCAAGGGACTGAAGGGCAGCATAGGCTGAGGTGAACTCTGCGTGCTTGACCGCAGATCGGCAGTTCCAAATGCTGCCCGAGACCTGTAATTCCACATGAATTGTGTGTGCAGTGTACACTATTAGAAGGGTTGCAGTCAGGGGGTGGGAAGTGTCTGTGAATCCTACAGGGAGAGGAGCGAACAGGGAGAGGAAACACACACATAGTTGCTAACGCTACGAAAATAGCAAAAATAAGATCTGAAAATATTTCGGTGAGATACTCAAGCGAGAAAGTGGTGTGGAGCCTTCCTCGAATAACTCGGCAGAACCGTCTTTCTTTCAGCGACATTCTTAGATTTGCGACACCACACGAAAGTTKCACTATTTAACATGAGCGAAATTATGTTTTCAGTAATTATTACCCTAAAATCCATTAGGGCTGGAATCCATTTGGAACAGTGAAACAACCGAGAGGTTTCTGTTATGGGGTGATATTAGTGCCATCAGAAATGTTATCTGATGAATCACACTACTATAACTCCATATTCCAGCATCTGTTGAAACTTGACAGCAATGTGATGATAAATGTGCTCTTTCTTACATTCTATTAACTGCCAGTCATATCGTATGTCCCAGTGGTTTGTCATTGTTTATAGACAACAATCATTTCTTCACCGCTTCCACACTCAAAATTGCAATGCTTGTGTTTCATAATTTGGTCAGATATACTTGAATGTGTAGTGTCAGTGTTGATTCTAGCATGTCATGCCTAAGATTGCTAATCTTGCCAATAAAGAAATCATTAAAGTAGTTGGCAATATCAATGGGTTTTGTGATGAATGAGCCATCTGATTCAATGAATGATGGTGCGGAATTTGCCTTTTTGCACAAAATTTTATTTAAGGTGCTCCAAAGCTTTTTACTATCATTCTTTATGTAATTTATCTGTGTTTCATTGTGTAGTTAATTATTTTTATTCAGTTTAGTCACATTATTTTTCAATTTGCAGTATGTTTGCCAATCGGTTGTACAGCCAGACCTATTTGCCATCTCTTACCTCATCCCTCTCAAACATACCATTTTTTAATTCCTCATCAATTCACAGGGATTTAAACAGTTTTTACAGTAATTTTCTTAATGGGTGCATGCATTTTCTATTAAGGTATCTTTACTTTTATTCAAGTATGACAGTTGGGCACATTTTCCACAACTACTAACCACACAACGACAGACCACACAACAACTGACCACAACCACAAAATTACTGACCAAACAACTACTGACCACAGCTATTGACCATGGCCACACAACTTCTGACCACAACCTCACAACTACTAACCACAACCACAGAACTTCTGACCATAAGCACAAAACTGCTGACCACATCTACAGACCACAGGCACACCACTACATACCTCACATCTAATCACAATAATTACTGATCACCACAACTACTGACCACAACCAACTGGCCACAACTACTGACCACAATGAATGACCCCAACCATACACCTACTGACAACTACTAACCAAATACCTACTGACCACAACTACTGAACCACAAAACTACTAACCACCACTAACCACAATTACTGATCACAACTACTGACCTAACATACTGACCTTACCTACTGACCAAAACAACTACTCACCACAACTACTGACCTAAACTACTGACCACTACTGATGGCCATTTGAAATTATTTCACTATTTGAATAACAGAATTAAAGTACAACTTTTCAAACTTCTTTCACTACCACAAAAATAAACTTTTAAAGAGCTTTAGCAAGCCTCACAACTGTATATACAGTTACCATCTAGAACGTCCTATTCTAAATCTTTGACACTGACCACACAACTACTGACCACAGCCACTAAACAATACTACTGACCACAACTACAGACCATAACCACACAACTACCAACCACACCTACTGACTACTGAACCGCACAACTACTGACCTAATCTGACCACAACCACATACCTACTTACTAAAACCACTGACCAGAACTACTGACCACAAAGACAAAACTACTTACCACACCTACTGACTTGACCTACTGACCACAACAACATAAATACTGACCACAACTTCTAACCACAACCACATAAATACTGACCACACATCTAATGACCATAACTATTGAACCACACAACTACTGACCACTTCTACTATCCACAGCTACTGTCCAAAACTACTGACTAGAGATGGACATTTGAATTGATTTCACTATTTGAACTTGTTAAACTTATTTCACTACCACAAAAATCATTTTAAAGAGCTTTAGCAAGCCCCACAACTTTACATGTAAAGTTACCATGTAGTTATTAATGGGACTTGTGAAGCAAACGTCCCATTCTAAATCTTTGACCTTCTTCTTCAAATTATTATTGTTATTTCGAACGTTACTCCTCCTACACCGTTAAACAACTTTTTGACATATTTAATACTTTTGGAGTTATCATTTTTGTCCTCCATCCGCTTACATGGGATTTCCTCAAGATTCTAGTTTTTTACCTCCACGGGATCGGTATCCCTAAACCGGGACAGTTGTTGCTCAATGTGATTAGAAAACGTTGTGTACAACAGCCAACTTTCCGGGACATAGACATGTTTTATATGGGCAGAAAGCTTAAATTATTGTTAATCTAACTGCAGTGTCCAATTTACAGTAGCTATTACAGAAACAAATACCATGCTATTGCTTGAGGAGAGTGCACAACAACAAAACACTTTTATCACGGCAACTGGTTTGATACATTTACCTCTGAAGGTAAATAATGTACTTACATTCGGTAATCTTGATCTGATTTGTCATCCTGAGGGTCCCATCGATAGAAGTGTAGTTTTGTTATATTCAAATGTAGGAACTGTGGTCTACAGTTTGACACCAAGGCTATCTCTGGCTCCACACCCACCCCACCTGGTCCTCTAGATGTGTGAAGGTTAGTGTCTTTCCTGTAGGGAAGCTAATGATCCATCATGTATGACATTCCTGGAAGTGTGTAAACGTACATTTTTTATTACCATAGCATTTTTGTATGTGCTCTATAGTGATGTACTTGAAAATGTTTAAATTGACCAATTCGGCACATTTGGGCAAACTACTGGCAGACTTGATGCAAAATATTGTGTAGTGATGTAATTCTTCACTGGATCAGTCTGCAACTTTGCACACACGCTGCTGCCATCTGGTGGACATTTAAATTACACATAGTATCCTATCTGAATGTATGGCCTTTCTCTTGCATTTCAAAGATAGAAAAATATATATATTTTGAAAACGCATGTTTTTCTGTTTGTATTATCTTTTACCAGATCTAATGTGTTATATTCTCCTACATTAATTTCACATTTCCACAATCCTCAAAGTATTTCCTTTCAACAGGCAGTTAGATTTGGGTATTGTCACGGCTCCTCCTCTGCATTGCAGGGGCGGTTCCTCCTGCAGGCAGAGGAGGGTCGTTAGTGATTGGAGGCACCTGGGCTCAGGGTATAAAACTGCTTCACTAATTATCTCTCTCTCTGCTCCTCCAGGTATGATCCTGTTTTGTTTGTTCCTTTGTAGTTTTGCATAGTTTTCACTCAGTCATATTCACACACACAGATTCACGCATCCATGCACTTTACATACACCTTACATYATGATACTTCCACACCTCATTCCTTTTTCTTTGTTTAAAGTTAATAGTTTTGTTTAGAATAAAGAACCTTTTTAATTGGCCTATACCTGTTGTTCGTGTCCCCTCATTTTTGTCACAGGCTATGAGCCGGCCTGTGACAAGTGGGGGCTCGTCCGGGATAGTAGTTAACTTGGGTTAGTTTAGTTCAGATTGCCAAATTTTTTTGTTTGAGGGGATGTTTTGGTTGGGCCAATTTTGTTGAAGAGAGCGTTGAGAGCCATGTGTTCTTTTGGTTCAGTTAGCTTGGTAGCTAAGCAATTCACTCTGTGTTTTTCTGGGTTTTGTTCAGGTGGGAGTCCTCTCCTGTTCAGGCTTATCAGCGAGTGTCAATRGGAGGCTTGTGGTGTTTTTGTTTTAGGTGGCAGTGAACGTGGGTAGAGCATCCCTTTCCCTTTTCCCCTACATGGGCTCGGGAACACCTCCGTGTTTATGTGGGGGCCGCCAGTTTCTGGTTGTCTTTTCCACTCCATTGGTTTTGTGTGCATAAACCCCCACCACATGTGACTGCACGACGACCAGGGACAGTTAGTTATTTTTGGAGGATAGTGGGGTGGGGCTCCTGTCCTTGAACCCAGACTGACAGCAGGTGATGTGTTTTTTTGGAGCATTTGTAATAGTTGTATGTTGAGGAAAATGTCTTCCATTTTGAGTGGTTTTGTTCAAGCTCCTTCAGAGGTAGCCTTAGTTGTGTACTAAGGAGCAGTTAATTGAAATTGCTGAACATTATCAGATTTAGATTGTTGATAAAAAATTAAAGAGACTGTTAAAACTAGATTAAAACATGATCATACCTGGAGGAGCAGAGAGAGAGATAATTAGTGAAGCAGTTTTATACCCTGAGCCCAGGTGGCTCCAATCACTAAAGACCCTCTGCCTGCAGGAGGAACCGCCCCTGCAATGCAGAGGAGGAGCCGTGACAGTATGTCCTTTTCGGCGAAAATTGGRAAAAAAGGGTCTGATCCTTATTAATAGGACTAGTGAAGCAAACGTCCCATTCTAAATCTTCAACCTTATTATTTATTGTTATTTGGAACGCTTCTCCTCCTACACTTTTTTTGCCATACTTTTTGTTCTCCTTCCACTTACATGGGATTTCCTCAAGACTCTAAAATGACCTATTGTTACATCATCACTTCCAATTTCCATTCATTGTAAATATAAACTCCTGACCACAACCACATAACTTCTGACCACAAACACAAAACTGCTGACCMCATCTAGTGACCACAACCACACAACTACTGACACACATCTAATTACCATCATTATTGACCACCACAACTACTGACCATGACCAACTGGCCACAACTACTGACCAACATTACTGACCACAACCACACGACTACTGACCACACAACTGCTGAAGACAAATACTAAACCACAACTACTAACCACAAAACTACTAACCACAACTACTAATCACAATTACTGACCACAATCACACAACTACTGACCACAACTACTGACCACAAAGACAAAACTACTAACCACAACTACTGACCCCACAATTACTGACTACAACTACTAACCTACTGACCACAACCACACAACTACTGACCACACAAACACTGACCACAACCACACAGCTACTGACCACTACTACTGACCACTACTGACTTTCGATGGGCATTTGAAATTATTTCACTATTCAAAATATATATTTAATCTAGCAATACAGCTGTTTTAAAAACATCATTGACCCGCCCAAAAGACCCATTGCTATGGATACCAATGCGTTTCAATGGCAAAAAGGGCCATAGACTACAATGGTAAAAAAAAATCACATTCTAGACCTATCTCCTCTTTCACTGCTTAAGCTATTAACTCCAATCCAACGCTGAGATGTTTAGACTGACTCTACTTAGATTGTTTGTCAAAATATTTATTTTGAACTATAACCATTTATAATATGCATACATTAACATGGGTTTGAATGAGAACCATAGGAATACAGAGGTAGCAATACAAAATGGTCCTGCTCCTTGGCCAATTAAGCTACAAGACCAATTTTAAAACATTCAGGCTATCAAATTCTTTAACACTTTCATAAACTATAACTAAATACATTTGGCAACATTTGCATAAAATAACTCACCAACACTAATTCTTCAAATGTTCAAGACACCAAACCGACGTGTTTAGGCTATCCTAACTGAAAATTCTCACAAACTAACATGAACTAACGGCAAAAAGGCTGTTAGAGCTCACTTTGCCACCTTATGGGCCACAGTTAAAGTCCCTGTTGCAGCTTTCACTTTCTTCTGCTACACTGGTGGCAGCATTGGGATCACTTGCAGTGGTCTCACGTCTAGTGTTGGGAAGAATTCTCACTGCATTCTCACTGCTTCTTGAGAGAGGGGAAATGCTGTGAAACAGTGGGTGTGTTCCATACGCAGCCCTATGGGCCCTGGTCAAAAGTAGGGTGCTAGAGAAAAGGGTGCTATTTGGTTCGCATTGGGGTATGTGAGCGTTGTAGGCTACTGCCTCAGCCCAGACGCCTGGGATTTTGTGGCACATACAGGTCTGTGTGGAAGAACATACTCATGCAAATTGCTCGTGAACACACCCCACAAGAAGAATTTTAATGAAATAAAGTATTATTCAATGAAATTCAAATAATTAAATATTTATTTTGACATTATGTATGTTGCCATATCAACTGATATAAAAAGACTGACCAGGTAAATCCAGGTGAAAGGTATGATCCATTCATATCCATCGTTAAATCCACTAAAATCAGTGTACAGTGGGTATAGAAAGTCACCACCCCCTTTCAAAATGTTCACCTTTTGTTGCCTTACAGCCTGAAATGAAAACACATCAAATTTGACTTTTTACGGCTTTATTTACACACAGTAACCCACAATATCCAAGTTAATTTTTTTCCCTAAATAAGACTCTGAAAATGAATTACAAGTAAAAGACTACAATTCCCAGAAGTGAACTGCAATTGCATGCTTGCTAAGGTATAATCAACCACCTTCCAGATCACAAATCAAGCTAATTGGCTTCCATCTGTGATCAATTGTAGTGACTCTGATTAGTTCAGAATAAAAGCAGTTGTTCATAGAGGACTCCACTGCTCAGTAGTGCAATTCAAAGCAAATAATCCAATATAGGTGAAAAAGTACGAGGGGTCAGGGGATGGATAAAAAAATATTTCAAAGGCTTTGTYTATCCCTCGGAGGACAGTTAAGACCCTTGTTAAGAAGTGGAAGGCGCATGGCACCACCCAGACCCTGCATAGATCAGGCCGGGCAAGGAGAAGACCGATCAGAGAGGCTACCAAGAAGCCAATGGTGACTTTGAAGGAGCTTCAAGCCTTTATGGCAAAGACTGGTCAATATGTGCATGTGACCACTATCACAAGTGCTCCACAAATCTGGCCTCTATGGGGTGGTGGAAAGAAAAAAATCAGTATTGTTTGAGCTTTGCCAAAAAAGCCAAGGCCAAGAGATGCTGTGGTCAGATGAGAACAAAATTGAACTTTTTGGACTAAACTCAAAACGATATGTCTGGTGAAAACCCAACACATCTTTCCCCCCAAAGAACACCATGCCTACAGTAAAGCACGGTGGTGGCAGCATCCTGTTGTGGGGGCGTTTCTCTTCAGCAGGGACTGGAGCGCTTGCACTAGAGACAGATTCTTGAGGAGAACCTGCAGCCCTCTGCCAGGAAGTTGAAAATGGGAAGATGGTTCACGTTTCAACATGACAATGAGCTAAAGCAACCGTACAGTGGCTGAAGGACAAGAAGGTGAATGTCCTTGAGTGGCCTAGTCAGAGCTCCGATCTAAATCCCATTGGGAATCTGTGGAATTACTTGAAGGGTGCAGTCCATGAGCAGTCACCATGCAATTTGACTGAGCTTGAACAATTCTGCAAGGAAGAATGTGCAATATTTGCCCAGTCTAGGTGTGCAAAGTTAGTAGAGACGTATTCAAAGAGAATCATGGCTGTAATTCAAGCACAAGGTGGTTCACCAAGTATTAACCTACAGGAGTGTTCACTTATCCAAATAGGGTATTAAACTTATTTTTTACTTGGATATTGTGAGTTACTGTGTGCAAATAAAGCCGCAAAAGGTCAGATTTTGTGTATTAATTTCAGGCTGTAAGGCAACTAAAGGTGAACATATTGAAAGGGGGTGGTGACTTTCTATACCCACTGTACATGAAGGGGAGGAGACAGGATGACGAAGGATTTTTAAGTCTTGAKACAATTGAGACATGGATTGTGCATGTATTGAGACATGGATTGTGCATGTGTGCAATTCAGATAGGTGATTAATTTACTTAAATAAAATTTCACTATCCTCATAGACATTTACCCCCATCAAATCCACCCACACAACATTTTCATCCAATGTAATTAAACGTGGCCTATAAGGTTCATTTTTTATGGATCTGGAAGCCTCGCAAAGAAGAATAATAATATTAGGTCACGTTGACATCTGAAGTTAATGACTCTTTTCTCATTGGTCCTAACAATTTGTTTACGTTTTTGCTAGAGCGAAACAGACCTCAAGACATTTGCATTTGTAATTAGATCCCCATTACTCTTCCTTGAGTCCAAAAATATGAAGGCACTTACATTACACATAAAACAAAATATAAAACTAGACATCATATAACATTATTACACCGCTCCATAGCTACAATACAAAATGTATAATACCACCATACAACAATATTACAATGTACAGTACCAGTCAAAAGTTTGGACACAGCTATTCCAGGGTTTTTCTTTACTTTTACTATTTTCTACATTGTAGAATAATAGTGAAGACGTCAAAACCATCAAATATGGAATCGTGTAGTAAGCAAAAAAGAGTTAAACAAATCAAAATATATATTACATTTGAGATTCTTCAAAGTAGCTGCCCTTTGCCTTGATGACAGCTTTGCACACTCTTGGCATTCTCTCAACCAGCTTCATGAGGTAGGCACCTGGAATGCATTTCAATTAACAGGTGTGCCTTGTTAAAAGTTAACTTTCCTTCATACATTTGAGCTTGTGACAAGGTAGGGGTGGTATACAGAAGATAGCCCTGTTGGGCAAAAGACCAAGTCCATATTATGGCAAGAACAGCTCAAATAAGCAAAGAGAAACGACAGTCTATCATTACTTTAAGACATGAAGGTCAGTCAATGTGGAAAATTTCAAGAACTTTGAAAGTTTCTTCAACTACAGTCGCAAAAACCATCAAGTTCTGTGATGAAACTGGCTCTCATGATGACCGACACAGGAAAGGAAGACCCAGAGTTACATCTGCTGCAGATAAGTTCATTAGAGTTAACTGCATCTCAGATTGCAGCCCAAATAAATGCTTCACAGAGTTCAAGTAACAGACCCATCTCAACATCAACTGTTCAGAGGAGACTGCATGAATCAGGCCTTCAAGGTCGAATTGCTGGAAATAAACCACTACTAAAGGACACCAATAATAATAAGAGACTTGCTTGGGCCAAGAAACACGAGCAATGAATATTAGACCGGTGGAAATCTGTCCTCTGGTCTAATGAGTCCCAATTTGAAATGTTTGGTTCCAATTGCCGTGTCTTTGTGAGACGTAGAGTAGGTGAATGGATGATCTCCGCATGTGTGGTTCCCACCGTGAAGCATGGAGGAGGAGGTGTGATGGTCTGGGGGTCTGATTTATTTAGAATTCAAGGCACACTTAACCAGCATGCCTACCACAACATTCTGCAGTGATATGCCATCCCATCTGGTTTGCGCATAGTGGGACTATCCTTTGATTTTCAACAGGACAATGACCCAACACACCTCGAGGCTGTGTGAGGGCTATTTGTGCTGCATCAGATGACCTGGCCTCTCCAATCACCTGACCTCAACCCAATTGAGATGGACCACAGAGTGAAGGAAAAGCATCCAACAAGTGTTCAGCATATGTGGGAACTCCTTCAAGACTGTTGGAAAAGCATTCCAGGTGAAGCTGGTTGAGAGCATGCCGAGAGTGTACAAAGCTGTCATCAAGGCAAAGGGTGGCTACTTTGAAGAATCTGAAATATAAAATATATTTTATTTTGTTTAACACTTTTTTGCTTACTCCATGATTCCATTTGTGTTATTTCATCGTTTTGATGTCTTCACTGTTATTCTACAATGTAAAAAATAAAGAAAAGCCCTTGAATGAGTAGGTGTTCTAAAACTTTTGACAGGTAGTGTAGATAGTCAGTTTTCTAGTTTTGTTAAGTAAAAGAAAGCAAAGCTGAMAGGCGATGCTCACAAGTTTATTTGTTCACAAAACAGTGAGCTAATGCTAGCTAGCTTGGTTGGTTGGCTGCTCATAAAATGTTCCATTATATGGGGACTTGATGGCTTTAATCCATACAGTTTCTTAAATAATGCACCATTGCTGCTTCCCTTTCCATACATGCTACCTAAAGGTACCTGGAGGACACACCGCCCGGGCAACGAAGGAGTGGCTTTGTAAGAAGCATTTCAAGGTCCTGGAGTGGCCTAGCCAGTCTCCAGATCTCAACCCCATAGAAAATCTTTGGAGGGAGTTGAAAGTCCGTGTTGCCCAGCAACAGCCCCAAAACATCACTGCTCTAGAGGAGATCTGCATGGAGGAATGGGCCAAAATACCAGCAACAGTGTGTGAAAACCTTGTGAAGACTTACAGAAAACGTTTGACCTCTGTCATGACAAAAGGGTATATAACAAGTTGAGAAACTTTTGTTATTGACCAAATATTATTTTCCACCATAATTTGCAAATAAATTCATAAAAATCCTACAATGTGATTTTCTGGATTTTTTTCTCTCATTTTGTCTGTCATAGTTGAAGTGTACCTATGATGAAAATTACAGGCCTCTCTCACCTTTTTAAGTGGGAGAACTTGCACAATTGGTGGCTGACTAAATACTTTTTTGCCACTGTATGTCGTACTTGACCATACAGCCTACTGACTATTTTTACCACTAATTTAGACAACTTTCTGCTTATAATTTCCAACTGTGGTAGACTATATAAATTTCCAATATTTTAGTAGGCCATTTGTTTGTCAACTATAGTTGGATACATGCAGTGGTGTAAAGTACTTAAGTAAAAATACTTTCAAGTACTACTTAAGTCGTTTTTTGGGGTATCTGTACTTAACTTTACTATTAAAAAAAATTATTTTACTTCACCACATTCCTAAAGAAAATACTGTGCTTTTTACTCCATAAATTATCCGACACCCAAAAGTACTCATTTGAATGCTTATGAGGAGAGGAAAATGGACCATGTCACACACTTATCAAGAGATCTGATCTGGCCGACTCAACTAAAGCAATGCAGAATTTGTAAATGATGTCTGAGTTTGGAGTGTGCCCCTGGCTATCGGGAAATGTTAAAAAAATAAAATGGTGCAGTCTACTTTGCCTAACTGTAAAGGTTTTCTTCCTGGGGTGAAGGAGAGGACCAAAATGCAGCGTAGCCAGTGCTCAACATGTTTAATTATAAGACAAGTGAACACTACAAACAACTTACAAAATAACAAACGTGCAAAACCGATACAGACCTATCTGGTGCAGACCACAAACACAGAGACAGGTAACAACCACCCACAACGAACACGTGAAAAACCTACCTAAATATGACTCTTAGAGGAACGCAAAACACCTGCCTAATTATAAGAGCCTCCAGGCAACCTAACAACATAGAAACACACAACATAGAATGCCACGCCAAAACTCACGCCCTACCATCACACACATACAAACAACAGAAAACAGGTCAGGAAGTAAAAGATAAAGAAACCCCCCCTCAAGAAGTGCGAACGCCGGGCACCAGCACAAAAGTCCAGAGAGGGTTGGGTGGGCATCTGACCTACGGTGGTGTTGGCTCAGGCTCCGTGACGCTGTTCCCACACCACCATAGTCGCATCCCGCTTCTGTATCCCCTCCAATGACGCACCCTCCAATAAACCCTAATGAAGGGGCAGCACCGGGATAAGGGGCGGCAGGTATAAGGGGCCAGGCAGTCGCTGGGGCTCTGGCAGTCCTGCTGAGGGACTCTGGAGGTCCTGGCTGAGGGACTCCTGGAAGGTTCTGGGCTGAGGGACTCTGGCAGGTCCGGGCTGAGGACTTCTGGAGTCGGGTGAGGGACTCTGGCAGGTCCGGGCTAGGATCTGGCAGGTCGGCTGAGGGACTCTGCAGGTCGGGCCTGAGGGGGTCTGGCTGAAGGTCGCGGAAACTTGTGATCGTGGCGGAAGGTCTGGCTGATCCAGGTCTGGCGGAAGGCTCTGGATGATCCGGTCTGGCGGAAGGATCTGGCTGATCGGTCTGGCGGAAGGCTCTGGCTGATCCGGTCTGGCGGAAGGCTCTGGCTGATCCGGTGTGTGGCGGAAGGCTCTGGACCGGTCTGCGCGAAGGCTCTGGCTGATCCGGTCTTGGCGGAAGGCTCTGGCTGATCCGGTCTGGCGGAAGGCTTTGGCTGATCGGTCTGGCGGAAGGCTCTGGCTATCCGGTCTGGCCGGAGGGCTCTTGCCTGATCCGGTCTGGCAGGAAGGCTCTGGCTGATGCCGGTCTGGCGGAAGGCTTGGCTTCATCGGTATGGCGGAAGGCTCTGGGCTGATCCGGTCTGGCGGAAGCTTGGCTATGGCTGATCAGGTGCTGGCGGAAGGGTCTGGCTGATCCGGTCTGGCAAGGCTCATAGCGGTCCTGTTGGCGGGACGATCTAGCGGCTCCTGTCTGGCGGACGGGCTTAGCGGCTCCTGTTCGGCGGACGGCTCTAGCGGCTCCTGTCTGGCGACGGTAGAGGATCCTTGTCTGGCGGACGGCTTCTAGCGGACTCCTGTATGGCGCACGGCTCTACGGCTCTGTTGCGGACGGCTCTAGCGGCTCCTGTCTGGCGGACGGTCTTAAGGGCTCCTGTCTGGCGGACGGCGCTCAGCGGTCCTAGTCTGGCGGACGGCTTAGGGCTCCTGTCTGGCGGCGGCTCTGTTAGGCTCAGGCAGTACGGCGGCTTTGCAGGCTCATGGCAGACGGCGGCTTTTGCGAGGCTCATGCGACGGAGTTAGACGGCGTAGGGCAGACGGGAGTTCAGACGCGTGGGCAGAAGGGCAGTTCGGCGCCGCTGGGCAAGCAGGCAGTTGAGGCTGCCGCTGGGAGACGGCATTCAGGCGCCGCGGGCGACGGAAGTTCAGGACGGCCGCTGGGCAGACGGCAGTTCAGGCGCGCTGGGCAGAACTGACGTGGCAGTTAGGCGCGCTGGGCAGAGGGCAGTTCAGGCTGGGCAGACGGCGTGGGCCAATGGCAGCGCGGCAGTTCAGCGCCGCTCGCTGGGCAGACGGGAGTCAGGCGGTGCGGCATGGCAACGGCAGGACCTTGGCCGGCTGAGACGCATGAGGCCTTGTGCGTGGGATGAAGCCGGGAAGGAAGGTACGGCTAAGGTACACGCATCCTTCAGGCTATGTTGCAGGGGAACACAACAGGGCAACACTGGACTCTCCGGCGCCTCATAGGCCTGAGTGGGTACGTGAATGAGGACCGGTGCTGATGGCAGCACCTCGAGGAGCGAGGTGCGGGAGAAAGAGACCAGTTGGGTCAGGGCTCTGGAGCGCACAGGAGCTTGGGTGGTGGTTGCCGGACTGCGAGGCACTGGCTGGAGACACCGCACGCATAGGGGAGAGTGGTGGAGTGAGGAAACGGGCTCTGGAGATGCCTGGAGCCTGGTGCGTGGTGTAGGCACTGTGTGTACTGAGCGGGGTGGAGGTGGGCCGGATATTACCGCTGTGAAGGAGACACATGCTCTTGAGCACCGAGCTCCAACCTACCAGGTTGAATATGGATCCCCGTAGCCGCTGCCAGTGCGGCGAGGTGGGAAAGCCCGCACTGGGCTATGCAGGCGAACCGGGACACCACCTGTAAGGGGTGCATGTACGCGGCCCGAGGAGACGTGTTACTGAGACCAGATACGTTTTGGACCGGCTTCATGGCACTCGGGTCGATGCACTCTAGCCCTGCGCAGTGCGGGCAAGGTGGAATTAGCCCGCACTGGGCTAAGGCACGCGTACTGGGGAACCGTGGCGCTCTTACCGGCATAATACACGTGTCTGACCAGTACAGCTACCTCTCTTCACTCCACGCAAGGCCCGAGGGAGTTGGCTCAGGTATATTCCACGCCGGCTTCACCACACTCCCCTTTAGCCCCCCGCCCCCAATAATGTTTTGGAACGATGAGCCCTCTACTGCTGCCAGCTCTCTTACGTGCTTGCCTCCTCAAGTCACGCTCATGGACTGTGGCTGCTCTCTGCCCGAGAGGGCGATTCGTCTCCACCTGCCCAGGGTCCTTTCCGTCCATAGATTTCCCAATGACTATGTCCTCCTGTGTAGTGAGTCTGGTGTCACTGGCGCGCGCTGCTGCTCCGTTGCGTGACCTGCTTGGTCCTGTTTGGTGGGTGGTTCTTGGTAAAGGTTTTCTTCCTGGGTGAAAGGAGAGGACCAAATGCAGCGTAGCCAGTGCTCAATGTTGTAATTAATAAGAAAGTGAACACTACAAACAACTTACAAAATAACAAACGTGCAAAACCGATACAGACCTATCTGGTGCAGACCACAACACAGAGACAGGTAACAACCACCCACAACGAACACAGTGAAACAACCTACCTAAATATGACTCTAATTAGAGGAACGCAAACACCTGCCATCTAATTAAAGAGCCATACAGGCAACCCTAAACCAACATAGAAACACACAACATAGAATGCCCACCCAAAACTCAGCGCCTGACCATCAACACATACAAAAAACAGAAAAAGTCAGGAACGTGACACTAACATAAGGAATTTGAAGTGATTTATACTTTTACTTTTGATATAAGGTATATTTTAGCAATTACATTTACTTTTGATACCTAATTATATTTAGAACCAAATATTTTAGACTTTTACTCAAGTAGTATTTTGACTTTGACTTTACTTTTACTTGAGTAACTTTCTATTAAGGTGTTTATACTTTTACTCAAGTATCACAAATGGTACTTTTTCCACCCTGGATACATGCAGCTTCTCTTCTATCATAACTTGTTGCTCTATAACACTAAATAAAGTAGTCACCAGAATATCGATTACATTGATAGAATGAATGCATTAGTAATCTAGTGGACACTTGTAAATTTGTCTGTTTCATTTAGGGACCGGGGAGAAAATGCAATAACTCCAAAAATGGGAAAAGATTGGTCCTGTGCAAAATGTCCAAATGTCATCAGTTTGATGTTTTTAAGGAAATGAAATGCTGAGAAAATGATGAAACGCGTTTTTGATTAGACTTCAGTTCGTCTGCTTGCACAACAGTGTCATAGATAGCACATTACACACGCTTTTTAAAGAAATGCTGAAAAAAAATAAATATATTCTCACTCCTGTTCCAAGACAAAATTAACATTGTATAATTTTACTGCAAGAACTGCCTAATTCTGTAGGAGTTAATATTATATTAAGCTATATTATTATATAAGCAACATTCCAGTATTTATGCTGCAGTAGTTTATGTGTCGGGGGCTAGGGTCAGTTTGTTATATCTGGAGTATTTCTCCTGTCTTATCCGGTGTCCTGTGTGAATTTAAGTTGCTCTCTCTAATTTCTCTTTCTCTCTTTTTTCTCTTCTCGGAGGACCTGAGCCCTAGGACCATGAAGGATGGCATGATGACTCCTTGCTGTCCCAGTCCATGGCCGTGCTGCTGCTCAGTTTCAACTGTTCTGCCTGCGGCTATGGACCTGACCTGTTCACCGACGTGCTACCTGTCGACCTGCTGTTTTCAACTCTCTAGAGACCGCAGGAGTGGTAGAGATACTCTTAATGATCGCCTATGAAAAGCCAACTGACATTACTCCTGAGGTGCTGACTTGCTGCACTCGACAACTACTGTGATTATTATTTTTGACCATGCTGGTCATTTATGAACATTTGAACATCTTGCCATGTTCTGTTATAATCTCCACCGCACAGCCAGAAGAGGACTGGCCACCCTCATAGCCTGGTTCTTCTCTAGTTTTCTTCCTAGGTTTTGGCTTTCTAGGGAGTTTTTTCCTAGCACCGGGTTTTAGGCTGGGTTCTGTACAGCACTTTGAGATATCAGCTGATGTAAGAAGGGCTATATAAATACATTTGATTTGATTTGATGTGAGAGGTATATGCCTATAGTCAGTGTCCATATTTCCGTTACTGTTCCATTTCACCATATGAACTCAAATGAGGAATATTATTTTATTCAAGGATACAGGGATACTCATGAGCAGGATATCAAAGGTGAATGTAAAAAGCTTTTCCCGAATAAACCTTAAGCGGGGTATGCCTACTACAAAATACTGTGTGCATATAAATGTGGTCATTGAGGCAATTAGTGTTGACCTACAGACCTTATATAGTAACTACTAAAACTGTTCTGTGTTTGGCCAGAATGATAGTTCTACACAACCTTGACCACTGCTATCAAGGTGTCCAAGAATTAGACAATGCCTTCACATAACAAACCTGACCAGATTTACAGGTGCTATATCCACATTTTTTGGCGAGAGAGTAGGACATTTTTAGAATTGAAACTTTGTGGTACAACTGTTTATTAGAAACAATAAATACGTAGCAAAATCAGGAGCCATGTTGTATTATAACCATGTAGAGTTAAGTTTGTGTCTGAGGTCATGCATAAGCTGTTGTCTTGACTGTAATCGGGATATTTTCAACAAACCTTTACTTGGCGATATCTTTTTGTTATGGTTCAAAGGTTCCAGTGTATTAAGGAGACCTGAGTAGGGTAGCACACTTCTGTGTCTAGTTGCAAGTGGAACTAAAAAACAGAGATATTCTGAAAAATATTATATCCACGTTTTGCATAGATTGAGAAACGCCTCTTGCACGTGTATAGATCTTTGTTTTGGTCGCACTGTGTGACATGCTGTCAGCCGTGGCAGTCGCATGAAACGACTAGTTCCTGCAAGATGTTGGGAAATGCAAGATGTTGGCAGCTAAAATCGGAGGCAACTCCTCACTTGTGCAAAAAGTGGATTTAATATCTTTCTGATATTTCCGTTTTTTGGAGTACACAGCAACTGGACGGACGTTATAAGAGACAAGTTTCTTACAAATCAAGAACAAAGAAAGTATCGCCAAGAAAAACGCTTTTCAATTCCTCTGCTGTAACAGGTATGGAAGTACGGAGTACATATTTATACCCATTACAAACTGTAGTGTTGAATTAGTGTCTGAAGGGTAGACAGGCTTTTTGTCAACCAGGACCACTTCTCACTGGAGACCACAGCAGTCTGTGTAGTCTTCCTCTGAGCAGCAGCAACATCTCTCCTGAAAAAACACGGAAACAGAAAACAGGAACAGAACCTGGGTCATATTCACAATCACAAAGCATCTGAACGTAGAAGTGTTGATCTAGGATCAGTTGTCTGTTAAATCATAATGATCAAGAATATGGACAGGGAAGATCTGACTCTAGATCAGCACTCCTACTCTGAGACACTTTAAATATGGGTCATGGTGCCCAAGCAAGGCCTTTATAAAGGGAGAACCACTACCTACTTTGCCTGTTGCATTTCGGTTSACAGGAGACCCCTGGAGTAGGGTAACACACAGATGTACTACAGTGGATGAAAATCTGGCAAGAGAGTACAGAATAAAATAAGTTAGTGAAAAGTAAATAKTATTTCAAATGAAGTTTCTATTATAAAAAAAGCTAGCCAATTACCCGCTCTTTCTGGGGAGACAGAGTGTGATCCACAAAGGTGAACATCTCGAGGGTAAAGCGTTTGTAGTGGTTGGGGTACAGAAGGCCAGAGGAACGTTCCACAGGAACCATGGTGGTCAGGTAATTATCATTCGGGTAGGAACAACTGGAAAGAGAGAGAGGAGAAATAGGTAGTTCATGTTGCAACATTTCATCCCTTCCTGTCCAAAGCACTTTACACTGAGTGGACAAAACATTAGGAACAACCGCTCTTTCCATGGCATAGACTTACCCCAAATTAAATCAAATTGCATTGGTCACATACACATGGTTAGCAGATGTTAATGCGAGTGTAGAGAAATGCTTGTGCTTCTAGTTCCGACTAATGCAGTAATATCTAACAAGTAATCTACACACAAATGTAAGGGATGAATAAGAATATGTACATATAATAATATGGATGAGCGATGGCCGTGCGGCATAGGCAAGATGCAGTAGATGGTATAGAACAGTATATACATATGAGATGGGTAATGTAGGATATGTAAACATTATTAAAGTGGCGTTATTTAAAGTGACTAGTGATACCTTTAATAAGTCCATTTATTAAAGTGGCTAGAGATGAGTCASTATGTTGGCAGCAGCCTCTCTATGTTAGTGATGGCTGTTTAAGTGAGAGGTTGTTTTCCTGACACCACACTCCGAGGGCCCTCACCTCCTCCCTGTAGGCCGTCTCGTCATTGTTGGTAATCAAGCCTACCACTGTAGTTTCGTCTGCAAACTTGAGGATTGAGTTGTAAGTGCGCATGGCCACGCAGACATGGGTGAACAGGGAGTACAGGAGAGGGCTGAGAACGCACCCTTGTGGGGMCCCAGTGTTSAGGATCAGCGGGGTTGTGATGTTGTTTCCTACCTTCTCCACCTGGGGGCGGCCCGTCAAAGTCCAGGACCCAGTTGCACAGGGCGGGGTCGAGACCCAGGGTCTCGAGCTTAATGACAGGTTTGGAGGGTACTATGGTGTTAAATGCTGAGCTGTACCAGGTGAATCCAGGTGAAAGCTATGATCCCTTATTGATGTTAAATCCACTTCAATCAGTGGAGATGGAGGGGAGGAGATGGGTTAAAGAAGGATGTTTAAGCCTTAAAACAACTGAGACATGGATTGTGTATAGTTCTCAAGAATGCTCCACCACCACCCAAAGGACACTCAGCCAACTTGACACAACTGTGGGAAGCATTGGAGTCAACATGGGCCAGCATCCATGTTGAACGCTTTCGACACCTTGCCGACGAATTGAGGCTGTTCTGAGGGCAAAAGGGGGTGCAAATCAATATTAGGAAGGTGTTCCTAATGTTTTGTACCCTCAGTGTATATATATAATTCAAAATACATAGTGGTACATGATGCCTTCTGATGTCACATAACGAAGAGATCTCAAACATATTGTTCAAAATACATACAGTATGAGTAAAAAGAGCAAGTCATATAATCAGGGAGCAGCAAGCATGGAAATCAGGTGGATAGTACTGTAGTTACTCACTCTTCAATGATGAGATCCCACTGGGGCATGCTGACAGGGCTGGGGGCAGAGGTGGTCCAGCAGTGCTCCAGCATCAGGAACAGGTTGGGATCCTTCCTCTCCAGGATGCGAACCTCAACGTTCACAGGCTGCCTCAAGACTTTAGTGATAGGGTAGTCTTCCTCAGTGTAATACAATGTGAAGGATC
>NC_036859.1:3772431-3781518 GCF_002910315.2 Salvelinus sp. IW2-2015 | reverse complement strand
TCGACTCTGGAAGTCAGACAGAGTTGGAAAAGTTTGGAAAAGTCAATAAATAAAAACATTTAAAATCACTTCATGCGTTCAAATATTACATATTGACACAGAACAAGCCTGAAATTAAATGCACGTTACCGTCATTACATCCCTTGGTGTCGCATGTCCTGTGGCCAGTCGAGTTCCACTCTGAGGGGTCCCGGAGCAACAACAGAAGCGGGTGCAGGAACAGTGTTCACCTCAATAACCAGAGCCTGTACTGCAGTGGCAGAGTACTTACACTGGAACAGCAGCCTAGATAGGGAGAAAAAAAGCAGTGATACAATAGGATCTTTAAGCATACTGTATCATTACTTTATGGGCTAAATCTAAGTGCTTACACGCCTGTGATGTTCTGAATTCCCTCGGAATCAACAAAGAAATTCAATCGCGCAGAGAGAAGACTCACTCAAAATGGCTGTCCCTGGTGATAGAGCCTCGAGGTCCCATCCACGTTATAGGAAGATGCCATCCTGTTCTCATAAACCACATAACCACTCTCCTCCTGCAGGGGAGAGTCCACAGTTAATACTGAGCAGTGTATTACATTTATATTATCTCTACTCTACTCACCTTTAGAGTGGTGCCACAGGCAGTGACAGGGAACTGGTATATGGCGAAGGCTGAAGTGATGCCAACAGGACTGCAGTGCTGTCATTTCCCCCCAACAGACTGATGGAATCAATGCTATTTTGGGCCAAGTGGCATCCCTGGCCACAACCACCACAAACTGAGCATCCTTGGTACACTGCACAGTCACTGGGGAAAGAGAGGAAAAGTCAATGTTTTGAGCATTACAATATTATCTGAGCATTACAAGACAGAAACTATATCAGACACCCACCTGCCTTCCCATAGTAGCACTGCTGTCCATTGAAGCAGCAGTCGATAGCCTGACATTGAGATGGAGTAATATCTGGGGTTCCACATTGCACTGTATCCCGAACCTGTACTTGACATCTCTGATCTGGAGTTGTGGTTGCTGCTGGCCACTGGGACTCTGGCCCGTGGGGAGTCTGCAGCTGTGGCCCTGGATCACTGGCCTCTGAGGAGTCTGCTGCTTGGCCACTAGGCACTGGCCTATGGGGAGTCTGTGCTGTGGCCCATGTGGCTCTTGCCTCTGGGGAGTCTGCTGCTGTGGCCACTGGGGCTCTGGCCTTTGGGGAGTCTGTAACTGTGGCCTCTGGGTTCTGGCCTCTGGGGAGTCTGCAGCTTGGCCACTGGGGATCTGGCCTCTGTAGAGTCGCAGCTGTGGCCCTGGATCACTGGCCTCTGAGAGGTAGCTGCTGTGGGCCACTGGAGCTCTGGCCTATGGGGAGTCTGCTGCTGTGGCCACTGGGGCTCTGGCCTTTGGGGACTCTGTAACTGTGGCCTCTGGGGTTCTGGCCTCTGGGAGTCTGCAGCTGTGGCCACTGGATCACTGGGCTCTGAGGAGTCTGCTGCTGTGGCCACTGGAGCGCTGGTCTCTGGGAGTCTGTTGCTGTGGCACTGTGCTCTGGCCTCTGAGGGTACTGCTGCTGTGGCCACTGGAGCTCTGGCCTCTGAGGAGTCTGCTGCTGTGGCCACTGGTCTCTGGCCTCTGAGGAGTCTGCTGCTGTGGTCTCTGGGGCTCTGATCTCTGGGAGTCTGCTGCTGTGGTCTCTGGGGCTCTGATCTCTGGGGAGTCTGCTGCTGTGGTCTCTGGGCTCTTGCCTCTGGGAGTCTGCTGCTGTGGTCTCTGGGCCTGGCCTCTGGGGAGTCTGCTGCTGTGGCCTCTGGGGTTCTGGCCTCTGGGGAGTCTGCAGCTGTGGCCACTGGAGCGCTGGTCTCTGGGGAGTCTGTTGCTGTGGCCACTGGTGCTCTGGCCTCTGCGGAGTCTGCAGCTGTGGCCCCTGGATCACTGGCCTCTGAGGAGTCTGCTGCTGTGGCCACTGGAGCGCTGGTCTCTGGGGAGTCTGTTGCTGTGGCCACTGGGGCTCTGGCCTCTGCGGAGTCTGCAGCTGTGGCCCCTGGATCACTGGCCTCTGAGGAGTCTGCTGCTGTGCCACTGGAGCTCTGGCCTATGGGGAATCTGTACTGTGGCCACTGGGGCTCTGGCCTCTGGGGAGTCTGCCTGCTGGGCCACTGGTGCTCTGGCCTCTGGTGCTCTGCCTCTGGGGCTCTGTTCTCTGGTGAGTCTGCAGCTGTGGTCTCTGGGGCTCTGGTCTCAGGGGAGTCTGTAGCTGTGGCCCCTGGGGCTCTGGTCTCTGGGATGTCTGCTGATTTGGCCTCTGGGGAGCCTGCTGCTGTGGCCCCTGGGACTCTTGTCTCTGGGGAGTCTGCTGCTGTGGCCTCTGGGCTCTGGTCTCTGAGGAGTCTGCAGCTGTGGCCTCTGGGGTTCTGGTCTCTGAGAAGTATGCAGCTGTGGCATCTGGGGAGTCTGCAGCTGTGGGCCTCGGGGCTCTGGTCTCTGGAGAGTCTGTAGCTGTGGCCCCTGGGGCTCTGGTCTCTGGTGAGTCTGCACTGTGGCCTCTGGGTCTCTGGTCTCTGGGGAGTCAGCAGCTGTGGCCTCTGGGTCTCTGGTCTCGGGAGTCAGCAGCTGTGGCCTGCTGGCTCTGATCTCTGTGTAGTCTGCAGCTGTGGCCACTGGGGCTCTGGCCACTGGGGCTGCCTAGGCGTTAGAGGTTGTAATTTGGGTTGGGGGGTTGTTTGAAGGAAACCTCAAGTTAGGCTGTGCATCAGCACAAACATGCAAACACTACCAACAACACAAACCCAAAGGAACACCACATCACTGCCATACCTGCTCAATAAGATATAAGCTATCTTCAATAATACAGGTATGTGCATATTGCCTATACAACCTATACTATCTAATACAGATTTATACCTGAGTATGATAGAATGCTAGAAACTGCCTCCTGTATTCAAAATGAATCCCTTTCCAAACCCTGTGCAATTAAATGGTCAGCACCGTATTTGCTAGACTAGAGTCACTGGACTTATCCAGAAATAACCCCTAGTAGTTTGTGAAAATAAGAGTACAATACAAGTTGCAAAAATAGATCGCAACAAGGAAACAAAAACCTGCTTCAGTGCAGAAAAATGCTGTGGCCTCTGGGGTTCTGGCCTCTGGGGAGTCTGCAGCTGTGGCCACTGGGGATCTGGCCTCTGTAGAGTCTGCAGCTGTGGCCCCTGGATCACTGGCCTCTGAGGRKWCTGCTGCTGTGGCCACTGGAGCTCTGGCCTATGGGGAGTCTGCTGCTGTGGCCACTGGGGCTCTGGCCTTTGGGGACTCTGTAACTGTGGCCTCTGGGGTTCTGGCCTCTGGGGAGTTGCAGCTGTGGCCACTGGATCACTGGGCTCTGAGGAGTCTGCTGCTGTGGCCACTGGAGCGCTGGTCTCTGGGGAGTCTGTTGCTGTGGCCACTGGTGCTCTGGCTCTTGAGGGTACTGCTGCTGTGGCACTGGAGCTCTGGCCTCTGAGGAGTCTGCTGCTGTGGCCACTGGTGCTCTGGCCTCTGAGGAGTCTGCTGCTGTGGTCTCTGGGGCTCTGATCTCTGGGGAGTCTGCTGCTGTGGTCTCTGGGGCTCTGATCTCTGGGAGTCTGCTGCTGTGGTCTCTGGGGCTCTGGCCTCTGGGGAGTCTGCTGCGTGGGTCTCTGGGGCTCTGGCCTCTGGGGAGTCTGCTGCTGTGGCCTCTGGGGTTCTGGCCTCTGGGGAGTCTGCAGCTGTGGCCACTGGAGCGCTGGTCTCTGGGGAGTCTGTTGCTGTGGCCACTGGTGCTCTGGCCTCTGCGGAGTCTGCAGCTGTGCCCCTGGATCACTGGCCTCTGAGGAGTCTGCTGCTGTGGCCACTGGAGCGCTGGTCTCTGGGGAGTCTGTTGCTGTGGCCACTGGTGCTCTGGCCTCTGCGGAGTCTGCAGCTGTGGCCCCTGGATCACTGGCCTCTGAGGAGTCTGCTGCTGTGGCCACTGGAGCTCTGGCCTATGGGGAATCTGTAGCTGTGGCCACTGGGGCTCTGGCCTCTGGGAGTCTGCTGCTGTGGCCACTGGTGCTCTGGCCTCTGGTGCTCTGGCCTCTGGGGCTCTGTTCTCTGGTGAGTCTGCAGTGTGGTCTCTGGGGCTCTGGTCTCAGGGGAGTCTGTAGCTGTGGCCCCTGGGGCTCTGTCTCTGGGATGTCTGCTGATTTGGCCTCTGGGGAGCCTGCTGCTGTGGCCCCTGGGACTCTTGTCTCTGGGGAGTCTGCTGCTGTGGCCTCTGGGGCTCTGGTCTCTGAGGAGTCTGCAGCTGTGGCCTCTGGGGTTCTGGTCTCTGAGAAGTATGCAGCTGTGGCATCTGGGGAGTCTGCAGCTGTGGCCTCTGGGGCTCTGGTCTCTGGAGAGTCTGTAGCTGTGGCCCCTGGGGCTCTGGTCTGGGTGAGTCTGCAGCTGTGGCCTCTGGGTCTCTGGTCTCTGGGGAGTCAGCAGCTGTGGCCTCTGGGTCTCTGGTCTCTGGGAGTCCGCAGCAGCTGTGGCCACTGGGGCTCTGGCCACTGGGGCTGCCTAGGCGTAGAGGTTGTAATTTGGGGTTGGGGGTTGTTGTTTGAAGGAAACCTCAAGTTAGGCTGTGCATCAGCACAACATGCAAACACTACCAACAACACAAACCCAAAGGAACACCACMTCACTGCCATACCTGCTCAATAAGATATAAGCTATCTTCAATAATACAGGTATGTGCAATATTKYCTATACAACCTATMCTATCTAATACAGATTTATACSTGAGTATGATAGAATGCTAGAAACTGCCTCCTGTATTCAAAATGAATCCCTTTCCAACCCTGTGCAATTAAATGGTCAGCACCGTATTTGCTAGACTAGAGTCACTGGACTTATCCAGAAATAACCCCTAGTAGTTTGTGAAAATAAGAGTACAATACAAGTTGCAAAAATAGATCGCAACAAGGAAACAAAAACCTGCTTCAGTGCAGAARAATTGTTCAACCTCCATTAGGAAGAACACAGCTTATATACCCTRAGATATATGATGTAATACATCACTATGTGTGTGCGTGTTCCTGTGTGTCCTCAGTCCTTGTACTACGACCTTTAGCGAGACCCTGACGCAAATTCCTATCATGTGCGAACACAGGGGCGCAACTTTGGTTTTAGAAGTGGGGGGACATAACTTTGCGGGTGYCTGGGTGTCCTCAAACKTTKGGGGGCATCTRAAGCTTGTTTCCTGCATTTCTACACAAATATAATATGACCCTTCTAGCTGTCTCTATTTAGAACAACAAAAAGTAAGCAAAAATGCCCACAGTCRTCAAGCTAGGTAAGAGATTGTGTTTAAATATGCTTCATTAACAAGACTGAACTAGGTCTTTGATCATTTAATATTGTGTTGCACCTTTAACCAATCGCCTAACAAATGAACAACTCTTACAGATAAAGTACCAAGACAACTTTTGATCGTCTTTATTAAGACTCCCTCTACATCAAATGTCAGCCAGACCGCCCAGCCAACCCGAGCCGCCTGCACACCCGATCGCCACCAGTCTAGTCAACAACTCAACTCTCTCCCCAACACAACTTCCTTCCCGTCTCTTTTTATATGTCTCAAGGGAAAGTTTTAGAAAACAAAAAGCTTAATATTAAAAACACATACACCTACACATTAACGCGTAGAAACACTACATCCTCCATATAATTCGTATCATCGGCCTAATAGTACTGTAGAGGTATTTTTACTTGCACACAATATAGCTGGGTCGCCCCGTCCTGTCCCTAGGGGTCCACGGCCCTGCAGAGCCCCAACCCAACAC
Source organism: Salvelinus sp. IW2-2015 (assembly GCF_002910315.2). Lineage (NCBI taxonomy): Eukaryota > Metazoa > Chordata > Actinopteri > Salmoniformes > Salmonidae > Salvelinus > Salvelinus sp. IW2-2015. The sequence continues at coordinate 3,775,725 of NC_036859.1, read as the reverse complement.
ACCCCTCTCAGCTTTAGGATCTTAGTGAAACATTCCTTATTGGTTTCAGGTGTGTTAGGCCAAGGCCAGCGTGACAACCAACAGTACGGCAGACCCCCAGGGCCAGGACTGAGCAGCCCAGCAGCTAGGGATTGCCTAAATAGATAACTCCCATGACGTGGGCATGTTTTCAATACAGTCTCCTTTTGTTGTACAGTATTCCATATAAGGCATCCACACCTTATGAAAGTTGCACAGTTCATCTTGTAATAAATCTAATCTAGTGATACATCACTTCCCATTTTTTCCATTCATTGTGGGAGGATAACCAACCTTCCAATTAATGGCAAATACATTTCTTAGCCGCTATAAATGCTAGGTTACACAGTTTCTTCCGATAACAGTCTCCAGTATAACAATGTTCAAGCAAACAAAAACAGGGAGAAGGGAGAATCTGTAGACCTGCTGAGATAAAGGAACATACTCTTTGCCAGAATTCAGCCAGTCTTCACAAGACCATAACGTATGAAAATATGTCCCCTTTTTGTGTTTTACACCTCTAGCAGAAGAATTCAACTTCTATGTACATGATATTCAGTTTCACTGGCATGTGTACATGATATTCAGTTTCACTGGCATGTAGTACATTCTATGGATGGTCTTAAACTGCAGTAATTTATGTCTGAGATTATATGAACATGACTGGGCATTCAAACATATCTGTATTCATTCATCATCATCAATAGTGTCTCCCAGGTCTTCCTCACATTTTTGTTTTACATGTTGTGTGTCATCGGGAAAAGCCTCCATCAACCCTTGATGCAGTTTGGAAAGCAACTTTAGAGTTTTGTCAGACTGCCTTAAAATAGTTTCAATCTTTGAAGCTTCTTGCTTGTCMAGTGTTTGCTGCAGAGAGAGAATAAAGTGTTGAACAGTGCATTCGGAAAGTATTCAGACCTCTTGACTTTTTCTACATTTTGTTACGTTACAGCCTCATTCTAGAATTTATTAAATTATTTTCCCCCCTCATCAATCTACACACAATACCCCATAATGACGAAGCAAAAACAGTTTTTGATCATTTTTATCAAATGTATCAAATTTCAAAAAACTGAAATTTCACATTTTCATAAGTATTCAGACCCTTTACTAAGTACTTTGTTGAAGCACCTTTGGCAGCGATTACAGCCTTGAATCTTCTTGGGTATGACGCTACAAGCTTGGCACACTTGTATTTGGGGAGTTTCTCCCATTCTCCTCTGCAGATCCTCTCAAACTCTGTCAGGTTAGATGGGGAGCGTCGCTGCACAACTGCTTTCAGGTCTTTGGCTGGGCCACTCAAGGACATTCAGACACTTGTCCCGAAACCACTCCTGTGTTGTCTTGGCTATGTGCTTAGGGTCGTTGTCCTGTTGGAAGGTGAACCTTCGCCCCAGTCTGAGGTCCTGAGCGCTTTGGAGCAGGTTTTCATCAAGGATCTCTCTTTACTTTGCTCTGTTCACCTTTCCCTCGATCTGACTTGTCTCCCAGTACCTGCCGCTGAAAAACATCCCCACAGCATGAAGCTGCCACCACCATGCTTCACCGTAGGGATGGTGCCAGGTTTCCCTCTGAAGTGATGCTTGGCATTCAGGCCAAAGCATTCAATCTTGGTTTCTCATGGTCTGAGTCTTTAGGTGCCTTTTGGCAACTTAAAGTGGACTGTCAAATACCTTTTATTGAGGAATGGCTTCCCTCTGGCCACTCTACAATAAAGGCCTGATTGGTGGAGGGCTGCAGAGATGGTTGTCCTTCTGGAAGGTTCTGCATCTCCACAGAGGAACTCTGGAGCTCTGTCAGAATGCCCATCGGGTTCTTGGTCACCTCCCCCGATTGCTCAGTTTGGCTTGGCGACCAGCTCTAGGAAGAGTCTTGGTGGTTCCAAACTTCTTCCATTTAAGACCTTTGTTCTTGGGGACCTTCAATGCTGTAGAAATGTTTTTGGTACCCTGCCAAAGACCTGTGCCTCGACACAACCATGTCTCAGAGTTCTACGGACAAGTCCTTCGACCTCATGGCTTAGTTTTTGCTCTGACATGCACTGTCAACTGTTGGACCTTATATAGACAGGTGTGTGCCTTTCCAAATCGTTTTGAATCAATTGAATGTACCACAGTTGGATTCCAATCAAGTTGAAGAAACATCTCAGGGATGATCAATGGAAACAGGATGCACCTGAGCTCAATTTTGAGTCTCAAAGCAAAGGGTCTGAATACTTATGTAAATAAGGTATTTACGTTTTGCTTAAATTTCAACAAAATCTGTTTTCACTTTGTCATTATGGGGTGTTGTGTGTAGATTGTTTTTGTTTTATTTAAACCATTTTGGAATAAGGTTGTGAAGTAACGACGTGTGGAAAAGGTCAAGGGGTCTGAACATTTTCAGAATGCCCTGTATCTGCAAAAGGTCACCTCTGCACCGTCAGACTGGTCTTCCCTGGCTGTCTGACCCTGATGAGACCCCTGTCACCATCTGATCCTGCTCAGATGTATATGACAAAGAATTACCTTGGTGTACATTTATACATTATATTATCCAAGAATAATAATGGTTTATTAATTCAAATGACCTTCATTCCCAGATCCCAGACTGTACCCATCAATTCAGACGGAACTTTGTATTCATTCACTGATTGTTATAATACACTGCAAAATTCACCTGAGCTCCGTAGACTGGTCTTCCCTGGCTGTCTGACCCTGCAGAGACTCCTGTCACCACCTGATCCATCTGACATGATGAGCATAGTGTTGTGTACTGACTGTGCACCATGACAGTGAAGCATGCAGAGCTGTATATACCATGTCACGTGTGAAAAGTAGGGAATTAGCCAGGGAAACGGACAGATCAATAAGGTTACGTTGCTATACTGACTCATAAAAACTAAATAGTTTGGCCACTGGTTCATCGTTTGATTCAGGTCTAGTGTGATTGAGACAAAAATATAGCTATAGCTAATGAGCTAGCTAGCTAACATTAGCCAAGCTCTAGCTAATGGTACATCATCAATTTTACTTCTGTTGAAGGTACAAAACAAAGCCTAAACATTTCCATACACACAACAGCTTTTAGATACTGCTACCTGACAGAAAGCTAAAGGCTAGCTAGAGCTTAACTGGCTGTGGTAGCTACTAGCTAGCTAACTAGCTGCTAGTAGTTCATTCACTTCAGTCGAGAGGGGATAAAACATTAGCGAACTTCACATGACAGTTACACTACAAGTGTCACGTTCTGACCATAGTTCTTTGTGTTTTGCTTGTTTTAGTGTTGGTCAGGACG
>NC_036859.1:3764655-3769688 GCF_002910315.2 Salvelinus sp. IW2-2015 | reverse complement strand
TAGAAATGTTTTTGTACCCTGCCAAAGACCTGTGCCTCGACACAACCATGTCCAGAGTTCTACGGACAAGTCCTTCGACCTCATGGCTTAGTTTTTGCTCTGACATGCACTGTCAACTGTTGGACCTTAATAGACAGGTGTGTGCCTTTCCAAATCGTTTTGAATCAATTGAATGTACCACAGTTGGATTCCAATCAAGTTGAAGAAACATCTCAGGGATGATCAATGGAAACAGGATGCACCTGAGCTCAATTTTGAGTCCAAAGCAAAGGGTCTGAATACTTATGTAAATAAGGTATTTACGTTTTGCTTAAATTTCAACAAAATCTGTTTTCACTTTGTCATTATGGGTGTTGTGTGTAGATTGTTTTTGTTTTATTTAAACCATTTTGGAATAAGGTTGTGAAGTAACGACGTGTGGAAAAGGTCAAGGGGTCTGAACATTTTCAGAATGCCCTGTATCTGCAAAAGGTCACCTCTGCACCGTCAGACTGGTCTTCCCTGCTGTCTGACCCTGATGAGACCCCTGTCAACATCTGATCCTGCTCAGATGTATTATGACAAAGAATTACCTTGGTGTACATTTATACATTATATTATCCAAGAATATAAATGGTTTAATAATTCAAATGACCTTCATTCCCAGATCCCAGACTGTACCCATCAATTCAAGACGGAACTTTGTATTCATTCACTGATTGTTATAATACACTGCAAAATTCACCTGAGCTCCGTAGACTGGTCTTCCCTGGCTGTCTGACCCTGCAGAGACTCCTGTCACCACCTGATCCATCTGACAGATGAGCATAGTGTTGTGTACTGACTGTGCACCATGACAGTGAACATGCAGAGCTGTATATACCATGTCACTGTGAAAAGTAGGGAATTAGCCAGGGAAACGGACAGATCAATAAGGTTACGTTGGCTATACTGACTCATAAAAACTAAATAGTTTGGCCACTGGTTTCATCGTTTGATTCAGGTCTAGTGTGATTGAGACAAAATAATAGCTATAGCTAATGAGCTAGCTAGCTAACATTAGCCAAGCTCTAGCTAATGGTACATCATCAAATTTACTTCTGTTGAAATGGTACAAAACAAGCCTAAACATTCCATACACACAACAGCTTTTAGATACTGCTACCTGACAGAAAGCTAAAGGCTAGCTAGAGCTTAACTGGCTGTGGTAGCTACTAGCTAGCTAACTAGCTGCTAGTAGTTCATTCACTTCAGTCGAGAGGGGATAAAACATTAGCGAACTTCACATGACAGTTACACTACAAGTGTCACGTTCTGACCATAGTTCTTGTGTGTTTTGCTTGTTTTAGTGTTGGTCAGGACGTGAGCTGGTTGGGCATTCTATGTTGTGTGTCTAGTTTGTCTGTTTCTATGTTTGGCCTAATATGGTTCTCAATCAGAGGCAGGTGTTTTGTGTTGTCTCTGATTGGGAATCATATATAGGTGGCTTGTTTGTGTGGGGTTTGTGGGTGTTGTTTCCTGTCTTTGTGTTTTCTCTGCACCAGATAGGGCTGTATCGTTGCCACATTTTGTTATTTTGTATCGTTGTAAGTGTTCACTGTTTCGTTTTATTAAACATGTTGAGCACTGGCTACGCTGCGTGTTGGCCGATCCCTGTTACACCCTCTCTTCTCGTGAAGAGGAGGAAGGCTGCCGTTACAACAAGCTCAGCACCATTTTTTCTGTCACACAGCAGTTACCTTGCCAGCTAGATCAGTCAACTAAAGAGTAACCAGTTTCTGCTCTGCTTGCTTTTACAACTTGTGGAAGAGTGCAACACATACACACTGAACTATGCGCAACACAGACAGCAGCTGCCTATGTTCATCTCTCCCGTGCTGGTCCTATACGCCAGCCTTTCAGAAGCTTTGCCTTCACATAGCCTGTCCTCACGCTCTGTGGTGTCTGTGTGGTCCTAACCGGCCTGCTGAAAACGGAAAACAGCCTACCCGACCGCTCTGAGGCATCTGCATGGTCATAAAGTACACCTGGGCTGCGTTTGTATCACAGTGCAATGATTAAACTGGGGGAGGGGACAAAAATGCAATTTCAGAATGTGGGGGGGGTCATGTACCCCGTCCCCCCTGTCCCCCCCGTCCCCAGTGAAAGTTGCACCCCTGTGGTCTCCCGGTGGCGCAGTGGTCTAGGGCACTGCATCGCAGTGCTAACTGCGCCACCAGAGTCTCTGGGTTCCGCGCCAGGCTGGGCTGGGTTCGCGCCCAGGCTCTGTCGCAGCCGGCCGCAACCGGGAGATCCGTGGGGCGACGCACAATTGGCATAGCGTCGTCCGGGTTAGGGAGGGTTTGGCCGGTAGGGATATCCTTGTCTCAGTATGTAAAAAAAAAAAAAAAAAAAAGTAATAAAATGTATGCACTCTACTGAAGTCGCTCTGGATAGAGCGTCTGCTCTTGGCCGGTAGGGATACCTTGTCTCAGTATGTAAAAATGTAATAAAATGTATGCACTCTACTGTAAGTCGCTCTGGATAAGAGCGTCTGCTAAATGACTAAAATGTAAATGTAAAATGTCTGTGCGAACAAGAGAAATGTAAAACCATTCCAAATAATCAGTCGACACCTTGAGTGTGTGTCTGGAGACTACAGAATTGGCTAGTATGTGAATCATGTTGGTTACCGAGACTGAATATGTTCTGTATTTTGACAGTCACACTCAATCTAAATATGAACATGAGTAACCACTTTTCCCATCCACAGTTTTTATGCGAGTAAAGTCATACAGTATAAAAGAAAAAACAAGACAGCTGTGATGGAAACAGGGAGTTTCGGTACAATTTTATAAATGCAGACACATCATTTGTTCATTCTACATGGTGTGATATCTTTTTGCCTATAAATTAATTATGCGAGAAATGGTGTTGGAAACACCTTTATGCTCAAATACTGATATAATAACCATCATATCGAAGTAAACTTGGAGTCACGCAATATGGTGTGTGGTCCTCCCACTAGGACTCGGGAAGCCATGCAGTTTATTTGTCTACAGTTGAAATAAAATATGATGAACTTCACAGGGTGGTGAAAGTGCGCAGTGATCTTGATGCTCCTTTCCAATAAATATCTGCGGTCTTATTCTGGTGACATGATCGATGCTTGACTGCTATTTGACAAATAAAAATATTCTTGCTCTAATCCATCTAATCTCATCATGTAGACTAGCCTACTAGCACAGCCTAAACCGCACTGTATCTGCCAGCTCTTGACTAGAGCCAGCGGCGATTTTAGCATGTATATCTTGGTGGGGKAAACAAAGAAAAATGTTTAGATGCATGCCAGCAAAGCCACAACACAACACAAGACTAAACAACACATGAATTGCACTATAACGGTGACAAACTGTGCCCACAAACTGYTAGGGCCTACATAAAGCTGTCTCAACAGCAGAGCTTTCTTTTCAACACCATGGAGTGAATCCGTACCACTGCTACACCTGGCTATCAGCGGAGCCTTGTCAAATCAAATCAAATTTTATTTGTCACATACACATGGTTAGCAGATGTTAATGCGAGTGTAGCGAAATGCTTGTGCTTCTAGTTCCGACAATGCAGTAATAACCAACAAGTAATCTAACCTAACAATTCCACAACTATTACCTTATACACACAAGTGTAAAGGGATAAAGAATATGTACATAAAGATATATGAATGAGTGATGGTACGGAACGGCATAGGCATGATGCAGTAGATGGTATAGTGTACAGTCTATACATATGAGATGAGTAATGTAGGGTATGTAAACATAAAGTGGCATAGTTTAAAGTGGCTAGTGATACATGTGTTACATAAAGATGGCAAGATGCAGTGGATGATATACAGTACAGTATATACATATGAGATGAGTAATGTAGGGTATGTAAACATTATATTAAGTGGCATTGTTTAAAGTGGCTAGTGATACATTTTTACATAAATTTCCATAAATAAATTCCCATTATTAAAGTGGCTGGAGTTGAGTCAGTATGTTGGCAGCGGCCACTAAATGTTAGTGGTGCTGTTTAACAGTCTGATGGCCTTGAGATAGAAGCTGTTTTTCAGTCTCTCGGTCCTGCTTTGATGCACCTGTACTGACATCGCCTTCTGGATGATAGCGGGGTGAACAGGCAGTGGCTCGGGTGGTTGTTGTCCTTGATGATCTTTATGGCCTTCCTGTGACATCGGGGGGTGTAGGTGTCCTGGAGGGCTTGTAATTTGCCCCCGGTGATGCGTTGTGCAGACCTCACTACCCTCTGGAGAGCCTTACGGTTGTGGGCGGAGCAGTTTGCCCTACCAGGCGGTGATACAGCCCGACAGTATGCTCTCGATTGTGCATCTGTAGAAGTTTGTGATGCTTTTGGTGACAAGCGAATTTCTTCAGCCTCCTGAGGTTGAAGAGGCTCTGTTGCGCCTTCTTCACAACGCTGTCTGTGTGGGTGGACCAATTCAGTTTGTCCTGATGTGTACACCGAGGAACTTAAAACTTTCCACCTTCTCCACTACTGTCCCGTCGATGGGATAGGGGGGTGCTCCCTCTGCTGTTTCCTGAAGTCCACAATCATCTCTTTTGTTTGTTGACGTTGAGGGTGAATTATTTTCCTGACACCACACTCCGAGGGCCCTCACCTCCTCCTGTAGGCCATCTCGTCGTTGTTGGTAATCAAGCCTACCACTGTAGTGTCGTCCGCAAACTTGATGATTGAGTTGGAGCGTGCATGCCACGCAGTCGTGGGTGAACAGGGAGTACAGGAGAGGGCTCAGAACGCACCCTTGTGGGACCCCAGTGTTGAGGATCAGCGGGTGGAGATGTTGTTACCTACCCTCACCACCTGGGGGCGGCCCGTCAGGAAGTCCAGGACCCAGTTGCACAGGGCGGGGTCGAGACCCAGGGTCTCGAGCTTGATGACGAGTTTGGAGGTACTATGGTGGTAAATGCTGAGCTGTAGGCGATGAACAGCATTCTCACATAGGTATTCCTCTTGTCCAGATGGGGTAGGGCAGTGTGCAGTATGGTGCCGATTGCGTC
>NC_036859.1:3742004-3764630 GCF_002910315.2 Salvelinus sp. IW2-2015 | reverse complement strand
GAAACGATCCCCACAGCATAAGCTGCCACACCATGCTTCACCGTAGGATGGTGCCAGGTTTCCTCCTGAAGTGATGCTTGGCATTCAGGCCAAAGCATTCAATCTTGTTTCTTCATGGTCTGAGTCCTTAGGTGCCTTTTGGCAAACTTAAAGTGGACTGTCAAATACCTTTTATTGAGGAATGGCTTCCCTCTGGCCACTCTACAATAAAGGCCTGATTGGTGGAGGGCTGCAGAGATGGTTGTCCTTCTGGAAGGTTCTGCCATCTCCACAGAGGAACTCTGGAGCTCTGTCAGAATGCCCATCGGGTTCTTGGTACCTCCCCCGATTGCTCAGTTTGGCTTGGCGACCAGCTCTAGGAAGAGTCTTGGTGGTTCCAAACTTCTTCCATTTAAGACCTTTGTTCTTGGGGACCTTCAATGCTGTAGAAAATGTTTTGGTACCCTGCCAAAGACCTGTGCCTCGACACAACCATGTCTCAGAGTTCTACGGACAAGTCCTTCGACCTCATGGCTTAGTTTTGCTTCTGACATGCACTGTCAACTGTTGACCTTATATAGACAGTGTGTGGCCTTTCCAAATCGTTTTGAATCAATTGAATGTACCACAGTTGGATTCCAATCAATGTTGAGAAACATCTCAGGGATGATCAATGGAAACAGGATGCACCTGAGCTCAATTTTGAGTCTCAAAGCAAAGGGTCTGAATACTTATGTAAATAAGGTATTTACGTTTTGCTTAAATTTCAACAAAATCTGTTTTCACTTTGTCATTATGGGGTTGTGTTGTAGATTGTTTTTGTTTTTATTTAAACCATTTTGGAATAAGGTTGTGAAGTAACGACGTGTGGAAAAGGTCAAGGGTCTGAACATTTTCAGAATGCCCTGTATCTGCAAAAGGTCACCTCTGCACCGTCAGACTGGTCTTCCCTGGCTGTCTGACCCTGATGAGACCCCTGTCACCATCTGATCCTGCTCAGATGTATTATGACAAAGAATTACCTTGGTGTACATTTATACATTATATTACCAAGAATTTAAATGGTTTAAAATTCAAAATGACCTTCATTCCCAGATCCCAGACTGTACCCATCAATTCAAGACGGAACTTTGTATTCATTCACTGATTGTTATAATACACTGCAAAATTCACCTGAGCTCCGTAGACTGGTCTTCCCTGGCTGTCTGACCCTGCAGAGACTCCTGTCACCACCTGATCCATCTGACATGATGAGCATATGTTTGTGTACTGACTGTGCACCATGACAGTGAAGCATGCAGAGCTGTATTATACCATGTCACTGTGAAAGAGGGGAATTAGCCAGGGAAACGGACAGATCAATAAGGTTACGTTGCTTACTTGACTCATAAAACTAAATAGTTTGGCACTGGTTTCATCGTTTGATTCAGGTCTAGTGTGATTGAGACAAAATAATAGTAAGCTAATGAGCTAGCTAGCTAACATTAGCAAGCTCTAGCTAATGGTACATCATCAAATTTACTTCTGTTGAAAGTTACAAAACAAGCCTAAACATTTCCATACACACAACAGCTTTTAGATACTGCTACCTGACAGAAAGCAAAAGGCTAGCTAGAGCTTAACTGGCTGTGGTAGCTACTAGCTAGCTAACTAGCTGCTAGTAGTTCATTCACTTCAGTCGAGAGGGGATAAAACATTAGCGAACTTCACATGACAGTTACACTACAAGTGTCACGTTCTGACCATAGTTCTTGTGTGTTTTGCTTGTTTTAGTGTTGGTCAGGACGTGAGCTGGTTGGGCATTCTATGTTGTGTGTCTAGTTTGTCTGTTTCTATGTTTGGCCTAATATGGTTCTCAATCAGAGGCAGGTGTTTTGTGTTGTCTCTGATTGGGAATCATATATAGTGGCTTGTTTGTGTTGGGTTTGTGGGTGGTTGTTTCCTGTCTTTGTGTTTTCTCTGCACCAGATAGGGCTGTATCGGTTTGCCACATTTTGTTATTTTGTATCGTTGTAAGGTGTCACTGTTTCGTTTATTAAACATGTTGAGCACTGGCTACGCTGCGTGTTGGTCCGATCCCTGTTACACCCTCCTTCTCGTGAAGAGGAGGAAGGCTGCCGTTACAACAAGCTCAGCACCATTTTTTCTGTCACACAGCAGTTACCTTGCCAGCTAGATCTCAACTAAAGAGTAACCAGTTTCTGCTCTGCTTGCTTTACAACTTGTGGAAGAGTGCAACACATACACACTGAACTATGCGCAACACAGACAGCAGCTGCCTATGTTCATCTCTCCCGTGCTGGTCCTATACGCCAGCCTTTCAGAAGCTTTGCCTTCACATAGCCTGTCCTCACGCTCTGTGGTGTCTGTGTGGTCCTAAATCCGGCCTGCTGAAAACGGGAAAACAGCTACCCGACCGCTCTGAGGCATCTGCATGGTCATAAAGTACACCTGGGCTGCGGTTTGTATCACAGTGCAATGATTAAACTGGGGGAGGGGACAAAAATGCAATTTCAGAATGTGGGGGGGGTCATGTACCCCGTCCCCCTCTGCCCCCCCGTCCCCAGTGAAAGTTGCACCCCTGTGGTCTCCGGGCGCGAGTGGTCTAGGGCACTGCATCGCAGTGCTAACTGCGCCACCAGAGTCTCTGGGTTCGCGCCCAGGCTGGGCTGGGTTCGCGCCCAGGCTCTGTCGCAGCCGGCCGCAACCCGGAGAATCGTGGGGCGACGCCACATTGGCATAGCGTCGTCCGGGTTAGGGAGGGTTGGCCGGTAGGGATATCTTGTCTCAGTATGTAAAAAAAAAAAAAAAAAAATAAAAAATATGCACTCTACTGTAGTCGCTCTGGATAAGAGCGTCTGCTCTTGGCCGTAGGAGTATCCTTGTCTCAGTATGTAAAAATGTAATAAAATATGCACTCTACTGTAAGTCGCTCTGGATAAGAGCGTCTGCTAATGACTAAAATGTAAATGTAAAATGTCTGTGCGAACAGGGAAATGTAAAACCATTCCAAATAATCAGTCGACACCTTGAGTGTGTGTCTGGAGACTACAGAATTGGCTAGTATGTGAATCATGTGTTACCGAGACTGAATATGTTCTGTATTTTGACAGTCACACTCAATCTAAATATGAACATGAGTAACCACTTTCCCTCACAGTTTTATGCGAGAAATCACTACGTTATAAAAGAAAAAAAGCAGCTCGTGATGAAACAGGAGTTTCGGTACAATTTTATAAATGCAGACACATCATTTGTTCATTCTACATGGTGTGATGTCTTTTTGCCTATAAATTAATTATGCGAGAAATGGTGTTGGAAACACCTTTATGCTCAAATACTGATATAATAACCAATCATATCGAAGTAAACTTGGAGTCACGCAATATGGTGTGTGGTCCTCCCACTAGGACTCGGGAAGCCATGCAGTTTATTTGTCTACAGTGAATAAAATATGATGAACTTCACACGGGTGGTGAAGTGCGCAGTGATCTTGATGCTCCTTTCCAATAAATATCTGCGGTCTTTTATTCTGGTGACATGATCGATGCTTGACTGCTATTTGACAAATAAAAATATTCTTGCTCTAATCCATCTATCTCATCATGTAGACTAGCCTACTAGCACAGCCTAAACCGGACTGTATCTGCCAGCTCTTGACTAGAGCCAGCGGCGATTTTAGCATGTATATCTTGGTGGGGTAAACAAAGAAAAATGTTTAGATGCATGCCAGCAAAGCCACAACACAACACAAGACTAAACAACACATGAATTGCACTATAACGGTGACAAACTGTGCCCACAAACTGCTAGGGCCTACATAAAGCTGTCTCAACAGCAGAGCTTTCTTTTCAAACACCATGGAGTGAATCCGTACCACTGCTACACCTGGCTATCAGCGGAGCCTTGTCAAATCAAATCAAATTTTATTTGTCACATACACATGGTTAGCAGATGTTAATGCGAGTGTAGCGAAATGCTTGTGCTTCTAGTTCCGACAATGCAGTAATAACCAACAAGTAATCTAACCTAACAATTCACAACTATTACTTATACACAAGGTAAAGGATAAAGAATATGTACATAAAAATATATGAATGAGTGATGGTACGGAACGGCATAGCAGATGGCAGTAGATGGTATAGTGTACAGTCTATACATATGAGATGAGTAATGTAGGGTATGTAAACATAAAGTGGCATAGTTTAAAGTGGCTAGTGATACATGTGTTACATAAAGATGGCAAGATGCAGTGGATTAATACAGTACAGTATATACATATGAGATGAGTAATGTAGGGTATGTAAACATTATATTAAGTGGCATTGTTTAAAGTGGCTAGTGATACATTTTTACATAAATTTCCATAATTCCCATTATTAAAGTGGCTGGAGTTGAGTCAGTATGTTGGCAACGGCCACTAAATGTTAGTGGTGCTGTTTAACAGTCGATGGCTTGAGATAGAAGCTGTTTTTCAGTCTCTCGGTCCCTCGCTTTGATGCACCTGTACTGACATCGCCCTCTGGATGATAGCGGGGTGAACAGGCAGTGGCTCGGGTGGTTGTTGTCCTTGATGATCTTTATGCCTTCCTGTACATCGGGTGGTGTAGGTGTCCTGGAGGGCTGGTAATTTGCCCCCGGTGATGCGTTGTGCAGACCTCACTACCTCTGGAGAGCCTTACGTTTGGGCGGAGCAGTTTGCCGTACCAGGCGGTGATACAGCCCGACAGGATGCTCTCGATTGTGCATCTGTAGAAGTTTGTGGTGCTTTTGGTGACAAGCGAATTTCTTCAGCCTCTGAGGTTGAAGAGGCTCTGTTGCGCCTTCTTCACAACGCTGTCTGTGTGTGGACCAATTCAGTTTGTCCGTGATGTGTACACCGAGGAACTTAAAACTTTCCCCCTTCTCCACTACTGTCCCGTCGATGTGATAGGGGGTGCTCCCTCTGCTGTTTCCTGAAGTCCACAATCATCTCTTTGTTTTGTGACGTTAGTGTGAATTATTTTCCTGACACCACACTCCGAGGGCCCTCACCTCCTCCCTGTAGGCCATCTCGTCGTTGTTGGTAATCAAGCCTACCACTGTAGTGTCGTCCGCAAACTTGATGATTGAGTTGGAGGCGTGCATGCCACGCGTCGTGGGGGAACAGGGAGTACAGGAAGAGGCTCAGAACGCACCCTTGTGGGACCCCAGTGTTGAGGATCAGCGGGTGGAGATGTTGTTACCTACCCTCACCACCTGGGGGCGGCCCGTCAGGAAGTCCAGGACCCAGTTGCACAGGCGGGGTCGAGACCCAGGTCTCGAGCTTGATGACGAGTTTGGAGGTACTATGGTGTTAAATGCTGAGCTGTAGTCGATGAACAGCATTCTCACATAGGTATTCCTCTTGTCCAGATGGTTAGGGCAGTGGCAGTATGGTTGCGATTGCGTTCTTGGACCTATTGGGTCGGTAAGCAAAATTGGAGTGGGTCTAGGTGTCTAGTTAGGGTGGAGGTGATATGGTCCTTGACTAGTCTCTCAAAGCACTTCATGATGACAGAAGTGATGCGTACGGTAGTCGTTTAGCTCAGTTACCTTAGCTTTCTTGGGAACAGGAACAATGGTGGCCCTCTTGAAGCATGTGGGAACAGTAGACTGGGATAAGGATTGATTGAATATGTCCTTAAACACACCAGCCAGCTGGTCTGCGCATGCTCTGAGGACGCGGCTGGGAATGCCGTCTGGGCCTGCAGCCTTGCGAGGGTTAACACGTTTAAATGTTTTACTCACCTCGGCTGCAGTGAAGGAGAGCCCGCAGGTTTTGGTAGCGGGCCGTGTCAGTGTCTGGCAGTGAAACAGTTCATTCAGCCTCATTTACTGCCTTTTAAAAACATAGCTGATATGGCTGACTTGCTTAAACAAACGTGGTTTCTACTGACAACTGAGATGTACAAACTATGGCATAAGGGGACGACAAGCGGATAAGAGGCTATCTGTAATTTTGATTAACACAGTAATGAGTGAGCTAGGACAGACGTAGTCAATATAATTCTTTGTTCAGCACTTTTGAAATGTGCAGCGACAGAATTCAGAACATGGGCCATTCTTACAGTATTCTCCCTGTACAAATCAAATCAAATCCAATTGTATTGGTTACATACACGTGTTTAGCAGATGCTTTTGCAGGTGTAGCGAAATGTGTTTCTAGCTCCGACAGTGCAGTAATATCTAACATGTAATATCTAACAATTTTCCAACATATACCCAATACACACAAATCTAAGTAGGAATTAATTAAGACTATACATATGGACGAGCGATGTCAGAGCGGAACGGACTAAGATACAGTAGAATAGTATAGAATACAGTATATACAGATGAGATGAGTAATGCAAGATATGTAAACATTATTAAAGTGACTAGAGCCCCATTTATTAAAGTGGCCAGTGATTTCAAGTCTATGTATGTATAAAGCAGCCTCTATGTGCTAGTGATGGCTATTTAACAGTCGGATGGCCTTGAGATAGAAGCTGTTTTTCAGTTTCTCGGTCCCAGCTTTGATGCACCTGTACTGACCTCGCCTTCTGGATTATAGCGGGGTGAATGGGCAGTGGCTCGGGTGGTTGTTGTCCTTGATGATCTATTTGGCCTTCCTGTGACATCGGGTGCTGTAGGTGTCCTGGAGGGCAGGTAGCTTTCCCCCGGTGATGCATTGGGCAGACCGCACCCCCCTCTGGAAAGCCCTGCATTTGCAGGTGGTGCAGTTGCCATTTATATTCTTGGATAATATAATGTATAAATGTACACCAAGGAAATTCTTTGTCATAATACATCTGAGCAGGATCAGATGGTGACAGGGGTCTCATCAGGGTCAGACAGCCAGGGAAGACCAGTCTGACGGTGCAGAGGTGAMCTTTTGCAGATACAGGGCATTCTGAAAATGTTCAGACCCCTTGACCTTTTCCACACGTCRTTACTTCACARCCWTATTCCAAAATGGWTTAAATAAAACAAAAACAATCTACACACAACACCCCATAATGACAAAGTGAAAACAGATTTTGTTGAAATTTAAGCAAAACGTAAATACCTTATTTACATAAGTATTCAGACCCTTTGCTTTGAGACTCAAAATTGAGCTCAGGTGCATCCTGTTTCCATTGATCATCCCTGAGATGTTTCTTCAACTTGATTGGAATCCAACTGTGGTACATTCAATTGATTCGAAATGATTTGGAAAGGCACACACCTGTCTATATAAGGTCCAACAGTTGACAGTGCATGTCAGAGCAAAAACTAAGCCATGAGGTCTAAACAACTTCATCAGATGACAGTCTTATAACATGTTATACAATCCATTTATGGTTTGTTCAAAAAATTTGCATATTTCAGGTATAAATCATAGTTTTACATTGCAGCTACAATCACAAATAGCACCGAAGCAGCAAGAATAATTACAGAGAGCAACGTGAAATACCTAAATACTCATCATAAAACATTTATGAAACATACATGGTGTACAGCAAATGAAAGATAAACATCTTGTGAATCCAGCCAATATTTCAGATTTTTTAAGTGTTTTACAGCGAAAACACAATATAGCATTATATTAGCTTACCACAATACCAAAACACACAACCGCATTTATCAGCAGCAAAAAATAGCGATCGCAAAAAAACAGCAAAAGATATAAAATTATTCACTAACCTTGACAAACTTCATCAGATGACAGTCCTATAACATCATGTTACACAATACATATATGTTTTGTTCGAAAATGTGCATATTTTGAGGTACAAATCTTGGTGTTACATTGTGAATACGTAGCCAACATGCACAAAATTATCCGAAGAAAGTTTGGACAGTCACCTAATCTAATCAAAGAACTCATCATAAACTTTACTAAAAAATACATGTTGTACAGCAAATGAAAGATACACTAGTTCTTAATGCAATCGCCGTGTTAGATTTTTAAAAATAACTTTAGTACGACATACAGCTTACGTTATAGCGAGACAGTGCCTGCAATGAGGGCGGAAAATAGAACTAAACATTTTCCACAGAAATACGAAATAACATCATAAATGGTTCCTACTTTTGCTGAGCTTCCATCAGAATCTTGTACAAGGAGTCCTTTGTCCAGAATAAATCGTTGTTTGGTTTTAGAATGTCCTTTTCTCCTGTCGAATTAGCAACCAAAGCTAGCCAAGTGGCGCGAAGCTGTCCATCTTCACCAAACGCAGAGAACGGAAAACGCCAAAACTCCCGATAAACGTTCAATAATCTGATAAAACTATATTGAAAAAACATACTTTACAATGATATTATCACATGTATCAAATAAAATCAAAGCCGGAGATATTAGCCGTCTATAACGAAAGCTTTTCAGAAGGCAATCCAGGGTTCCTTCCCGCGCCTTGCCAGACAAAGGAAATTGTGGTCACGTCATTCCAAGAGCTCTTGTTCGACTTCAGATCAAGCTAGACACCCCATTTCACCTCCCACTGCCTGTTGACATCTAGTGGAAGGCGTATGAAGTGCATGTATATCCATAGATTTCAAGCAAATGAATAGGAAGGCCCTGGAACAGAGCATCGATTTCAGATTTTTCACTTCCTGTCGGGAAGTTTGCTGCAAAATGAGTTCTGTTTTACTCACAGATATAATTCAAACGGTTTTGGAAACTTGAGAGTGTTTTCTATCCAATAGTAATAATAATATGCATATTGTACGAGCTAGAATAGAGTAGGAGGCAGTTTAATTTGGGCACGATTTTTTTCCCAAAGTCGAAATAGCTGCCCTATTAAGAAGAAGTTAATAGCGTTCTTTTTCATAACAAACCAATGCATTTTTAAATACATTGTGGTTAAGGTAGAGTATGATTGCATTTAATAATTTAATTAGAATTGTTTTACCACCTATCATAGTAAAACTATCGCAAACTTTTTGACTTAAAAAAATACTAAACTGAAAAGAGCCAGATTGCCCATCACTACTCCACACTGCCCTTTACCACCTGGACAAAAGGAACACCTATGTGAGAATGCTATTCATTGACTACAGTTCAGCGTTCAACACCATAGTGCCCTCAAAACTCATGAATAAGCTAAGGACCCTGGGCTAAACACCGCCCTCTGCAACTGGATCCTGGACTTCTTGACGGGCCACCCCCAGGTGGTAAGGGTAGGTAACAACACATCCGCCACACTGATCCTCAACACAGGGGCCCCTTAGGGGGGTGTGCTCAGTCCCCTCCTGTACTCCCTGTTCACTCATGACTGTATGGCCAGGCACGACCCCAACACCATCATTAAGTTTGCCGATGACACCACAATGGTAGGCCTGATCACCAACAACGACGAGACAGCCAATAGGGAGGAGGTCAGACACCTGGCCGTGTGGTGTCAGGACAACAACCTCTCCATCAACGTGATCAAGACAAAGGAGATGATTGTGGACTACAGGAAAAAGAGGACCGAGCACGCCCCCATTCTCATCGACTGGGCTGCAGTGGAGCAGGTTGAGCGATTCAAGTTCCTTGGTGTCCACATCACCAACAAACTAACATGGTCCAAACACACCAAGACAGTCGTGAAGAGGGCACGAAAAAACGTATTCCCCCTCAGGAGAAAATATTTGGCATGGGTCCTCAGATCAGAGGTGATTTGATGATGTTGAAATGGTGCTGGAATAGTGAAGGCAGCTCCTGATTTCTTTGCGACTTGTGGTAACTCTCTGTGGTTCTAAATCAATAGTGGTTTAGTGGTTCGAAAATGTCGGAAAGACCTTGCTGTAGGTCATGTAACTGTCTTACACACAAAGTGTCAGTTCATGCTGCAAGTGCTCTGATAGGTTGGAGGACATCCTCCGGAAGTTGTTATAATTACTGTGGCAGGTAGCCTAGTGGTTAGAGCGTTGGACTAGTAACCGTAAAGGTTACAAGATCGAATCCCTGAGCTGAGAAGGTAAAAAGCTGTCGTTCTGCCCCTGAACAAGGCAGTTAACCCACTGTTCCTAGGCTGTCATTGAAATTTGTTCTTAACTGACTTGCCTAGTTAAATAAAGGTAAAAAATAAAATAAAACTGTGTAAGTCTATGGAAGGGGGTGAGAACCATGAGCCTCCTAGGTTTTGTATTGAAGTCAATGTACCCAGAGGAGGAAGAAACTAGCTGTCCTCCGGGTACACCATGGTGCTACCCTACAGAGTGCTGTTGAGGCTATTGTAGACCTTCATTGCAAAACAGTGTGTTTTAATCAATTATTTTGTGACGTGAATATATTGATTATAGTTTTATCTAAAAAGGATAACTTTTTAAATGTTTCACTATTTTTATGAAATTCACTGAAGAGGATGGTCCTCCCCTTGCTCCTCTTGAGGAGCCTCCACTGAGCTCAGCCACGACCTCTGGATAATGCTTTGTCCAGCATTTTTTATTTCCTTCATTACCGTTCTTTTAATTAGGCCTATCTGTTGTATTTATTTAGGCTACCCCACCACTAATGCGCAGAGACGTTGACATGAGTCGACCAAGAAATACTCTATTTAGATTGTGTGTGATTGACATAATGCATAACATATCCAGAGTCTCTGTAACCCACATGATTCACATATTATTTAGTCTACAGACATACACTCAAGGTGTCGACGGAATATTTGGAATGATTTCACATTTCCCTTGGTCACTGATGGTAGTAATCGGCATCAGCTAATCGCTGAAGGTCGTAGTACAGGGACTGAGAACACGAGAACACGTACATAGTGCACATAGTGATCTATTACACCGTATCTCTCAGGCTATATAAGCTGTGTTCTTTCTAATATAGGTTGGAAAACAAATATCCACTGAAGCTGATTTTGTTCCTTTGTGGCGATCAGAGATGTCAAGTACAGGTGGGACCTCCTCACTGAAGAGTAAGTAACTACAGTACTATCCACCTGATTTCCATGCTTGCTGCTCCCTGATTATACGACTTGCTCTTTTTACTCATACTGTATGTATTTTGAACAATATGTTTGAGATCTCTTCGTTATGTGACATCAAAGGTAACATGTATTTTTTATTGAGGCGTGCATGTTAAGTGCTTTGGACTGGAAGGGTTGTATGACATTTTGCAATATGAAGTTTCTATTACTCCCCTCTCTTTCCAGATGTTCCTACCAGAATGATAATTACCTGACTACCGTGGTTCCTGTGGAACGTTCCTCTGGCCTTCTGTACCCCAGCCACTTTCACCCTCGATGTTCACCTTTGGGGATCACACTCTGTCTCCCCAGAAAGATTGTGTAATTGGCTGGCTTTTTTAATAATAAAAACTTAATTTGATATACTATTTACTTTTCACTAACTTATTTTATTCTGTACTCTCTTGCCAGATTTTCATCCACTGTAGTACATCTGTGTGTTACCCTACTCCAGGGGTCTCCTGTGAACCGAAATGCAACAGGCAAAGTAGGTAGTGGTTCTCCCTTTATAAAGGCCCTGCTTGGGCACCATGACCCATATTTAAAATGTCTCAGAGTAGGAGTGCTGATCTCCAATCAGATCCTCCTTGTCCATAATCTTAATCATTATGATTTAACAGACAACTGATCCTAGATCAACACTTCTACGTTCAGATGCTTTGTTATTGTGAATATGACCCAGGTTCTGTTCTTATCTGTTTCCGTGGTGTTTTTCAGGGAGAGATGTTGCTGCTGCTCAAAGGAAGACTATACAGACTGCAGTGGTCTCCAGTGGAGAAGTGGTCCTGGTTGACAAAAAGCCTGTCTACCCTTCAGACCACTAATTCAACCAGCTACAGTTCGTAATGGCGTATGAAATAATGTACTCCGTACTTCCATACCCGTTACAGCGGAGGTAGTGAAAAGCACTGGCACTCATTTTTCAACAAACTTTTACTTGGTGATACTTTCTTTGTTCTTGATTCGTAAGAAACTTGTCTCTAATAAACCCCCGTGTCCAGTTTTTTTATTTGACCTTTATTTAACTAGGCAAGTCAGTTAGGAACAATGACGGCCTAGGAACAATGGGTTAACTGCCTTGTTCAGGGGCAGAACAACAGATTTTTATATTTCGTTGGCTTTCGAAGACCTTAGAAAGGCAGGGTAGGATAGATATAGATCTGTAGCAGTTTGGGTTAAGAGTGTGTCCCCCCCCCTTTGAAGAGGGGGATGACCGCAGCTGCTTTCCAATCTTTGGGAATCTCAGACGACACGAAAGAGAGGTTGAACAGGCTAGTAATAGGGGTTGCAACAATTTTAGTTCCATTTATTAAAGTGGCCAGTGATTTCAAGTCTATGTATGTAGAAAGCAGCCTCTATGTGCTAGTGATGCCTATTTAACAGTCTGATGGCCTTGAGATAGAAGCTGTTTTTCAGTCTCTTGGTCTCAGCTTTGATGCACCTGTACTGACCTCGCCTTCTGGATGGTAGCGGGGTTAACAGGCCGTGGCTCGGGTGGTTGATGTACTTGATGATCTTTATGGCCTTCCTATTGCATTGGGTGCTGTAGGTGTCCTGGAGGGCAGGCAGTGTGCCCCGCTGATGCATTGGGCAGACCGCACCACCCTCTAGAGAGCCCTGCAGTTGCGGGCGGTGCAGTTTCCGTACCAGGCGGTGATACAGCCCGACAGGATGCTCTCAATTGTTTCTGAGGGTCTAAGGGGACAAGCCAAATTTCTTTAGCCTCTTGAGGTTGAAGCGGCGCTGTTGTGCCTCCTTTACCACACTGTCTATGTGGGTGGACCATTGCAGATTGTCAGTGACGTGTACGCCAAGGTACTTGAAGATTTCCACCTTCTCCACTGCGGTCCCTTCGATGTGGATAGGGGGGGTGCTCCCTCTGTGTGTCCTGAAGTCCATGATCAGATCCTTCGTTTTGTTGAGGTTGAGGGAGAGGTTATTTTCCTGGCACCACTGTCCCAGGGCCCTCACCTCCTCCCTGTAGCCTGTCTCGTAATTGTTGGTAATCAGGCCTACTACAAAGTTATTCTTTGTTGTAAGTTGATCTATATCTCTTTCTTTTTTCTTTTTTTCTTTTCTTTAATGTTAATAAGGATACAATGTTATGCAGAGGTGTACTTATAACAATTTTATAGACAAATGATACTATTTACAGTCGCGGCGGAGAGTTGGGGGGCGCGAAATGTTTACTTCTTCCTAGGGGGGGCGTAACAGAAAATAATTGAGAAGCACTGGGTTAGAGTGACTTGAATGCCTAGAACTCATGCGTTGTGTCATGGCAGCTTCAGCACTAGCTGATGTCAGGTTTGATTACCTAGAGTCTCTAGAGCTTGTGCACCGTGACCTAGTCTCCAGCGTGATCTATGGGCTGCCCTCTACATCTGGATGCTGAAGGAAGATTTGGGTTTTACCTTGATCCTTTGGTTGTTGCAGGATGAGCTTGGGTTACCTCCCTGCGATGATGTCTGATGGCTGAATAGTCTGGCTGGATAGCGACAATAACCCACTGTTAGTCTACACCTGTTGTCTACGAAGCATGTGACAAATAAAATTTGATTTAGATTTTATATTTGATTCAATAAACAGTGGATATGTTTGTGATACATTTAATGTCTCTGGATAGATTTGAACAATCTAGACCAGTATTCATAATATACTGATCCAGAATAAAATGATATGAACAGCTGGGACCTGATCCTTGATCAGCACTTCTACTCTGAGACACTTTATGAATATGGCAGATTTCCATCAGGATTGCTTACATTATCATCACACCATTGACTCAAAATGATTGAGTTGGTATTTGTCTGTCCCTCAGCCACATTAAATAGAATATTTATATTGTATCTCATTGCTCTTCTGGTCTCAGTAAACCGTTTCCTCATCAAGTTGCTCATTCGGATGGGTGAGGATAACATTTGGCAATTATTTGAAATACAATGTTATTATGTTATAACAGAGAATTAAAAAACAAAAATGTATAAAAAATCATTTGGGATGCATGCCAGCAAGGCCACTACACAACACTAAACAATACATTAATTGCACTATAACGGTGACAAACGATGCCAACAAACTAGAAGTCATACAGGAAGTGGGAGGGAGGAGGAAGATAAAGAACGGTTGAGGACATCTAAGGACCTAGAAAATTCCAGCTTTTCATACTGTCTGCCAGCAGATGGCCCTGTTGCACTATTTGGGGTATTGAGAGGAACACTTTGATCATGTACTTTGTGAAAAGAGAAAGGAATGGAAAAGTTCCACATTCCACATGTAAAGGACTCGATAGATAATTCAAATGGATTTAAATACTGTATTTAAATACAGGACCTGCTTTGTAATTGATGATTTTGCTGCCATTTGAACACTGTCCCTCACGTTCCACCTATAGCCTGCCCTTAACCCCAACAACTTTACATTTACTGTATATTCTGTAGAGGTTTTGTTGTTCATGTAAATGCCGATATCTTGGCCACATGGACAGCATTGTCTCATTTCCAATCAAGAGTTGACTGTGAATGGGACAGCCATCCACCCCAGTGTGTCTCACATTGTATTCAGTGATGTGGGGGATGGTCCCGTCTTTGTTGTTCTAGATGGGAGGGGTAGATCTTTCACCAACAACCGACTGTCACCCCTGTCACCACTTATCCAAAGTACAGTCATGAACCTGAAGGGACCAACCTTCCCTGGTGGGGCGTTAGAACCTTTCACACTTCCAAACAAAACCAACTTATCTCTTCCAGTGGCGATTTTAGCATGTAAATCTTGGTGGGGCAAAACAAACAAAACTCATTTGGGATGCATGCCAGCAAGGCCACTACACAACACTAAACAATACATTAATTGCACTATAACGGTGACAAACGATGCCCACAAACTGTTAGGGACTACATAAAGCTGTCCCAACAGCAGAGTCCCAACAGCAGTCCCAACACCTTACCACTGCAACACCCGGCTATCAGCGGAGCCTTGTCTGGCAGCCTCATTTACTGCCTTTAAAAAACATAGCCATATCAGCTAACTTGCAAATGTGGTTTCATACTGACAATTGAGATGTACAAACTATAACATAAGGGGACGACAAGTGGATACGAGGCAATCCGTAATTTCAATTAAAAACAATTATGAGCGAGCTAGGACGGACATAGTCAATATCACTATTTGTTCAGCACTTTTGAAATGTACAGTGACAGAATTCTCCCTGTACACCAAGTCAGAACAATAGGATAAATAAAGGGGGCATATAAGCAGACAATGAAAGCTCTTACAATATTCAATAATTACATTTCTCTAAAACAGGTTATAGGCTACATGTGCACCACCAAGTCAGAACAGTAGGTGAAATTAAGAGGGGAGTGGGCTACAAAAAGCTTACTACACAACATACCCTTAGTATTACTTTCTAAGCTACAGTATACAAATCTCCCTGACATATTACATAATTTATGCAGCAACATACAAGACATTGTTGGCCTCACCTTGTTGTGCTGTGCTCACTTGAACAGGAAGGTGGCACGCAGGTCCTTCGTGGGCAAATTTTGTCATCAAACGTTATCATCAAAGTCTGTAATTCTCTGGATTTATGGTGCTATCAAGACAACTTCGAACTCTGAAAGAAACAAGGTTGAATCATGATGCCGTCAGTGATCTTCAAGTCGTAGCTCTAGAAAGAGGCCTGAGTTCCTGACTTACAATTCCAAGTTGGATGTCCGTTCAAAACTTATTTTCCCAGTCAGAACTCGTTTTTTCCCAAGTTCCCAGTTGTCTTAAACTCACTGAAGTCAGATTTCCCAGTTCCAGAGTTAACAGTTGTTTTGAGCGTGGCAGAAATCATGCTGGATTGTCAGCATGGCCAATGTTGAATGTTTATAATTTTAAGCTTGGAAAGATACCCTTAAACCCAGACTTGGGACCACACACCCACTCCACTGAATAGCAGGCTAGTGATGCCAAGCTTGCAGTTAGCCACTGATTCCTTCCAAACCACTCATTGTTGAATTTGCGTTTTCCAACTTGTTTTGTAATGTTTATGTCCAATGGTCGATGAGCATTGATACGTTTTATCTATAATTTCTCTTCATTATTTATCTTCATGTGACGAGGATTAAAAAGGATTTGCCAGGACATTGTCGACTTGATTCATGATGATGACTGCTAGCTAAGATTTTGAAAGTATGATGTTGACATGATCAGTCCAATCAAAGCTACTCTAGATATAACGTGATTTGACATTATTTTATCTGTGGCCAATGACATTGAGCCTTCTTGGATGGGCACTTCTAATGTAACTCTATGGCAGCACCCAAGGGGCTTGGATTTTCAAGCTCTACCCTTAGATTTGGCGGTGACGTAGTGTTCCCATGAGTGACAGAACACTGAGCCAATCACAGCGCAACTAGAGAACATTACCATCCCCTACGCTCCGTATTTTCCGCTGGCTGCCCCACCACCACAGAAAGCATTGAGCTAGGCTGAAACACCTGCATTTTGGAGCTGCCTTACTCAAGAAAGCAAAAAAGATAACATGTTTGTATGCAGCTTTATTAACTCAATGATTTTTTACAATTTTTTTTTTTACAATGTTTGCAAACTTATATGTGATACGTATTAATGCCAAAATAACATGCAAAACAGGCAAGCCCACCTGTCCTGAATGACGGGTCGTAACTGATCGATCTCTTCATCTTTCCAATGTAATTTTCCCTCTCAAAAAGGCAGAATAAAGAAGGTGATATAGAGGATCTCAGAGTAGGCAAGACCGAGATTTAAATGTCTGAATTTTGTATATTGTCTTCTGTAGGCTAAATCCCCATCACACACATGGAGACAACTAAAAAAGCGTATGTGCTATATGCAGAAAAAGTGCCATGCTTGCAGAAAAAGTGGACTGTGGGATAGATACATGGACACACTTATCATTATTTGTCTCTTTTCCACTTCCAGTACAAATGTTTTGAAAAGTTCCCTAAATAAAACTAGTGTCTGCTTAACTGATAAATAGCAAACTCCATATATTATTGAATAGCTGTTATAATTTAATCAATTCGTTTGAAATTGTCAATGAAAGGTTACCGCGAAAAAGATGTGCCCATATTCAAATAAGACAAGATCACGCCCCCCCCGCAAAGTCATTTAAATACTTCGCTAACAGTCGTCACAGACAGAGTGTGCGCTTCCATTTCTTTTGCGACGACGTGCCTCTCTAAACACCAGCTCTTCTCGTTCTGTCCGTAAAAGGTACGTTTTTATATATTTTGTGGCTGGTGTATTTAGCTGATTGCCTGATTTAGCGTTATTTTGGTCGTCTTTAGGTATTCTAAATAATTATAGTGTAATTTACAGAAATTTAGTTATTGTTGAATAAACGTGGTTCGAAAGCCGCTTTAGCTAGCGAAGGTACTCCCGAACGTTAATTTTCCACATGCATTTTGCCAGTTCACTTAAACTGATCTTAGTTTTTCTGCGAGAACTAGTTGGTTAACATACATTAAATACACGGATGTTTAACCCTCCTTTTTTAAATTTCATTTTTTTGCTAATTTCAGTCTTCGTTTCACCTAACGGTAACTATCAACTTCATTGTAAAGATGGCTGCGTCTTCGCCTTTAGCTTAGCACCAGGTGGCGAAGCAGGCCAACAACGTGGTGTAAAATGGCGCTCCCCTCTTGGCCTGTTTTTTTTCTTCTTCTCCGGTCTGTAAGACTCATTTAGCCAGACGGCTGATCACCGCGTACGGTTTACGCGTAATTTGTTTTCCATCATAGCAGGTTAAATAACGTTCGAAATTGTTGTATTTACCTGAATTCCGATAATTATTTACAGGTTGGCCTAGCGCTAGCTGGCTAACGTAGCTAATTATGTTGTGCGCAATGTGCGTCAGACAATTGTTAACTACCCTAGATGTGACCTAGCTAGATTTACAACTCATGTAGGTATCGGGAGTACGTTATGTAACTTTGATATTAATGGAAATGGCCAGGTAACGATACTTAATGGGATTTTATTTGACCCGGGCTTTTTCCCTTGCAGACAAAGAAACATGTCCGACGAAGGAAAACTTTTCGTCGGTGGCCTGAGCTTCGACACAACAGAAGAATCTCTGGCTGAAGCTTTCGCTAAGTATGGTAACATTGCAAAAGGTGCGTCCAAAGTAATTTTATTTGAGCGATGGTTAGCTACTAAATATATTATCAGAAATGTTGAACTTCCGGTTAATTAATGTTTTGGTCTCGCTCAGTTGATGTCATCAGGGACAAAGAAACAGGAAGGTCTCGTGGATTCGGCTTCGTAAAGTACGATAATGCCGAGGATGCGAAGGACGCTTTGGATGGCATGAACGGCAAGGTAGATATGTTGATCACAATTTACCGACGCATTTATTTACCTCGTTTTTGCATGTATAATTATTATAACACAAGTGTTTGAATATCTCCCCTACCACTATAAATGTCTTACAGCTACAAACAATATGATGGCCCACCAGACACATTTCAATGCATTAAACCCATACATAAAACAAATGTTTATGAACTGCGATGGCTAACCTCTTTTCTCTTGCAGTCCGTTGACGGCAGAACAATTCGTGTGGATGAGGCGGGCAAGGGTGGTGGTCGTTCAGGAGGCGGCGGTGGTGGATTCAGAGGGTCCAGAGGAGGTGGTGGATATGGCGGTGGAGGTGGATATGGAGGGGGGAGAGGAAGAGGTGGGCGAGTTTACTCGCGAGGTATGGGCAGGCAATCTGCAAGATGGTGTGCTCCCCATCATCCATTAGCGTTTTGTCTTGCCCTCCCTCTTAGCCGTAGTTACATTTCAGTGTGAGCTTTCTTTAGCCGTGAGTTTGTTTTTGAAGTCCTGTGGTGTTTTGTTCCCAGGTGGTGGAGGATATGGTGGTGGTGGTGGTGACAGGGGATATGGTGAGAGGAGCTATGGCGGCGGCGGAGGAGATCGGAGTTATGGTGGCGGCGGAGACCGGAGCTATGGAAGTGGCGGTGGATACAGGAGCGGTGGTGGTGGTGGCGGAGGAGGATACTCTTCTGGTGGCGGAGGATACAGGGACAATAGGTGAGGCGACATGTCCGACTGCCAATTAAGAGATACACAAATTGTTTGTAGAAATTCCTGTCTTGCATCCTTTACAGCGGACAGCGACCTTACCTATATATTTTTTTCTCCTCCAATGTTAGGGGCCAGGGAGGCTACGGGGATCGCTCTGGGGGATCCTACAGAGACAGCTACGACAGTTATGGTATGTATGAGTTGTGTGTACTAGCGTAATGATGTGCTTGCATCAATAGGCCTAGGACACTTCCTCAAGGTTCTGGAATCAAATCCATTCCCCTGACTAGTATAGAATGCCTTCAAGTTCAGTGCGCCGTTCCTTCCCTCCCTTAAGTGTACTCTGAACTCATTCAATTTGCTGGGATCATATTTGCTTCATCTTACTCCCAGCACTGTTTATTACAGAAAGACCTCCAACACTAGTTGGTTAAGCTATTTGCGACTGTTTAGTGGGTAACCATGTTGGATGTTGTCAAACTCAAATGTTCGTGAACTTGTTTCCTAAACTCAGTGTCTGTGTGCCCACTTCTTGTCCTCAGCTGCTCACGAGTAAAAATCTGCCCCCCGATTCAAGATCATCCCTTGGCTGGCTGTATTTAAAAAGATGCGCTCCTCTCAAGAAATTTGTCCACGTGTTGACCTGATGATTTTTTGTAGTCCTATTCTGTGTTTAAGTAGCTCGAGCGTCTTTAAATTTAGCCATGAGTTTCGGCCATTCATTTACAAACCATGTTTAATAGAAGTTGGAGGTGTTCTCTAAAGGATGCATCTCTATTTGCTCTTATGGCATTTCAATTGATAAAGCATAATGTCGTACTTGTTGGTGCTGCAAATTTAGTGAACTCAAATATTGCATCACATGGCTGTTTTTGAATAACAGCATCAGTTACTTTCTACGCCCTGTTCCTATCCAGCACTGTCTGACATCACCATTTGAATCCTATATATTAATATTGGGATATCAATGGGGCTTGTTAACTTCCTGTTTTTGTTTTAAACGACAATGTCCGACCTACCTCCTGCCAAGTTTTAAAACAGTAAAAAAAAATCCACTTAGGTGCTTTAGAAAACTGGCCGGGAAGTGCTTTTTGGATTTTATGAATGCATTCCTTGTGTTGCTAGGCAGCAATGCCTTCACCCATACCATTGAGGTTCTTGATATAGCCGACGGTCCTGTGTTAAGTTTCCAAAAATAGTGAATTCCTTTAAGGCTGGTGACACTGCACGCCTGAAGTGGCCGGCTGTTCATGAAGTTGCAAATTGCAGCGGGCTCCAATCTGCCCGCAGTGTTTTGCTCTGCTCAAAAGCCTGCATTTTAAATGTGCTTGTTATAATGGACTTAACTTAAAGAGAACAAAAAAAACATACCAATTCATACTGTTACTACTCTTCCCCAATATTCCACCTGGGAACGATTTTGTACTTTCTGTTCTTTGTATCATCAACATTGAAGATTATTTTTTGTCAATTTTGGCTTCATGGAGCCCATTAAAACGATTTGTTGAAAATACTTGTGCCTTGAACGTACTTATGGGGAGGTTAGCAGTTTGTCAGTATTTGCCAGTTGGTGTATCTTCATAGCATTTAAATGTTTCCCTTCTGGTGTTTAACAACTTCTCTGGTACTACAGAAACTTAACTTCCAACATATACATCCCGAAACTGGGAATAAATTTAATTCACAGGGAATAACTGCTATTCACAGGAAGTGCCATGGTTACAGTATTATAGAAGTAACTTCTGTTGGCATATTTTCCCTCTGAGGCTGAAGTGTGGGGTTTGCCTTTTAGTGGCTAATGGTTAGTGGGGTACTGGTAGTCAAAGCTTTGACTATGGTTGCCCTTAACAGTTTAGTTTGAGTACTTGATGCCACTGGGCACTTTAGTAGTGGTTTGGTAAATAAATGGGTAGTTAATTCGCCTAGAGGAATATTGTATGTTCTTGACATGACTAGTGTGGCCTACTCATGGGGGTGGGGGGGAGGGTCCTGTTAATGCTTCATTGCTCAGCTACAGAAAATGTCTACAAGTCCTTGGCGAATGACCTGTTGCTCCTACCAACCAGTGCTCGTCAGAAGTGAAAGCTGCTCTCTTGCCTAGTTCATTTGTGGACAATCAATAGGCCAGTTCACGTGAGGTAAACTCCTTTTGCTCACATCCTTCAGTTATTTTATTTCCAGCAATGTTTTAGCCGTTGTCCCCCTGCTGCAGAGACTGCCAGTCAAACGTCCCCTGGCCATTTTGCAACACACGATGCTTAAGTCCACAACTGCCCCCTCTTGAAATGTGCCTTAGCGAAATGACTTAACCTGGCCTCAGTACGATTACTCTTCCGTCATGTCTTCTATGTATTTCAGTCAAACTCAATTGTGATCACCTCAATTGCCCCTCTTGATGTACAACCCACTGATTTGTGTGTATTTTTTTTCTTGCTCTTATCTGTTTTGTTTTAATAGCGTGGTTCTAAGCATTGTGTATAAAGTCTGGGTAGTCGAACAAGTTATGCTGTTGCATGCCAAAGTCCTGTTGTCTTTGTGAGATTCTGTTCTAATGTCATGAATGTCTTCTCTTTTAGGGTGAGTTCAATTTTTGGAGACTGAACTCTCCAGTGGCAGATGGTGATAAACTGGAATCTCCTGCAGCAGTGTTCCAGGTTTGTCTATTTTCGTACAGTTTTTCGTATCTGTGAAGCTGCCACATCAAATGCTCTGAAAATGCATGATTTATGCAATATTAACTAATTAGTTCTTTCATTCCTTGGTCTCAGGTCCAGTGTCTGGAGGTGGTGTGAGTAGCAGTGGAGTCCACATCAACCCAGTACTCTGCATTGGCTGAGTTCTGTCTTCAATGCAGTCACTGGTTCCCAGGAGTTCTGGGGAAAAATATTTTCTCATCTTAAACATTTTGTATAGAGATCCTACAAGCTACATCTCTTTGGGGAAACAGCTTTAGGTGAAGTGATTTGTCTATGGGACACCATACTAACATGTTACAAAAAAAGCTACTTTCCTCGTGTTGGTGTTCATAGCTCTAGACGGATGTAGTCGATAGTTTCACCTGTTCCAGTAACTAGTTGTTTTAAAGTAACCTGTTTCTATGTACATTTAGCAGAAGTTCTTATCCAGAGCGACTTACAGGCGCAATTATGAAGTGCCTTACTCAAGGGCAATTTTTTTTACGTGTTTTGCTCAGGGATTTGAGGCAATGACCTTTTGGATACTGGCACTATGCTCTTAACTGTTACGCTAACAATATGATATATTGTGAACTAGTTTCTTCAATAAAATCAGACTAACCAACACCATGTTTTAAGGATATAAACTCAGCAAAAAAAGAAACGTGCTCTTGTCAACTGCGTTTATTTTAGGGGAACTTAACGTGTAAATATTTGTATGAACATAAGATTCAACAACTGAGACATAAACTGAACAAGTTCCACAGACATGTGACTAACAGAAATTGAATAATGTGTCCCTGAAGAAAGGGGGGCCAAATCTAAATTAAGTATCTGGTGTGGCCACCAGCTGCACTAATACTGTGGTGCATCTCCTTGTGGACCACTAGATTTGCCAGTTCATGCTGTGACATGTTACCCAGTCAAAGCACCTGCAAGTTTCTCGGGGGAATGGCCCTCACACTCCGATC